>NC_056748.1:643183757-643283757 GCF_019279795.1 Protopterus annectens | reverse complement strand
ATCTTTCACAACTCCACCATTCAGGGGACAGGGAATTGTTTCTATACTTTCTTACCTCCTACCACAAATTGTTCAAACTTCAAGACTGCTGCGTCATAAGATAAGATTCATAGAGCATGGTTTGTATTACTCCCATTTTTGGCACTTCTGTCCATGAAAATGTGATTCACAAAAATCCATTTTGCTGAATAGCACTTTTACTGAAGTGGGTCCAATTCATTTGACAATCATGCAAGTCTTCAACAGAAATTAGCAAGCATCTTACTGAAAAGACAATGCTGCAGAACATATGTATACAATTACACCTCATCTCTTTGTCTCTCTCTCTCTCTCTCTCTGTATATATATATATATATATACGACTACATTTCTATGTGTGTGTGTGTGTGTGTGTGTGTGTGTGTGTGTGTGTGTGTGTGTGTGTGTGTGTGTGTGTGTGTGTGTTTGTGTGTGTAGATAGATATAGATATAGACAGAGTGTGTAAAGTTGTCATGGTTTAAACCATTCCTTCTATCTCTAGCAGTTCTTATCTTTTTACCATATTTCTTTCATCATCAAAAAGAAAACTTTTCTTCACAGTCCTGCAATGTCACTCATAAACACAAAAAACTAATGGCCACAGTATTGGGTTCTAATCACATATTTCACCAAGCTTCCTATCAGGTGTACGAGACCTACAAGTGCAAGTCCCAATACTTCAAAATAACCTGCATCTGCAAAAGAAACCAGCGAATTGCAAAATTTACCATTAGAACCTTCAAGCATTTTTGCAGGCAGTTCTTCTCCGACTACCCCTCCATGCACTGATAAATATACATATATATATATATATATGTATATATATGTATATATATATATATATATATATATATATATATATATATATATATATATACCAAAGAAAGTTCCAGCACTGTCAATAGAATAAAAAATAAACACCAAAATAGGGACGAATTCTTTCTTTATTCCAAAGCTCGCAGACATCAAGAGAAGTATATATCCAAACCGGTTTCACCCTTTAGGCGTCATCAGTGGATATCAAAAACACGTATCAATCACCTTTTTATACATCTCCCTTAAAGAAACAACCAATAAAATAGTGTCAATCCACTCATACTCACTCCATCATGTTTAATACATCCCATTTAAAGAAATATAGCCAGTAGGTATTCACATTCACACATAATATAAATACACCTAGTACATAATGTGCTACCAATTTTCATTCAACCCTGGCTTATATAAAGCCCCTTAAGTCAGAATCCACATTCTCTCTTTTTTATCTAGTATTTTATGTTTAGCATCTTCCCCTATAATATTCCTATTTATAGTATCTATCCCTACAAATATAAAATAAGCTGTATTATGGTCAATTGTGTGTTTATATAATGCACTCCGTACTCTTTGACATCTAATATCACTAACATGTAATGCAACCCTATTTTTAAAAGGTTTAGATGTCTGGCCTATATAGAATGCCCCACAATGACATATTGCCATATAAACAACCCATTCTGTTCTACACGTAATTAAGTACTTAATGTCAAACACTTTCGAAGTATTAATAGAAGTAAAAGACTTAGTTTTAGGGATAATATTACAATAGGTACATCTACCACACGGATTACATCCTATACTTTTAGATATAATTTTCTTTTCCATTCTCATAGTTTTATACCACGAAAGAGATTCACCAATATTCCTACCTCTTTTGTACCCAAATTTACAATAATCGCCCAGAAAGCTTCCAAAAAACTCATCTTGCTTTAAAATATACCAATTATTGTTTACTATACGATGAAGTTCAAATGTATTAGTACCAAACGTTGTAATTAACCTACAAGGAATATTTTCATTCCTTATTTTAGGTACATAGCCTGTGTTTTGCATGTAGCTTTATTGTGTATGTATTGTAGCAGTGCTTATTTAATTGTTGGAGGTATAATAAATTTGAATTTGACTCTCCAGGGAAGCTGTAGGCAGGTGTAAGAACATTCCTAAGTCCCAAGCTGGACACCTTTCAGGTGGAGTTTGTACCACTAAATGAGAAAGTGTTCTCAATGTGACTAAAGCAGTAAGGAAGGCTATTTCTCTTGTTTTTACATATGCATCTAATAACTATGCAGATTATCCTGCTTTTTGCGAGACCGTGGATGTAGTGCTTGGTGGAGTACCACCTAGGGATTCTGGACTTCTCATAGGAAACTTCAGTGCCTATGGTGGAATGGAGATATCACAAAATAAGTGAATGTTAAGAACGGCTTGCCTGACGAGAACCAGACTGGTGATTTGTTTCTGTTTTTTTGTGCTACTTATGGAATGTCCTTAACAATCCCTGTATCAGAATACAAAGATACATATGTATTTGGTACCAGTTCACTTTGGGACAAAGATCAGTGATTGTCTTTGTAGGTGTATCAGCATAGCTGAAGCTCTTATTTCTAGACACACAGGTTGAGAGATGGTGAAGCATTCCCTGATTGTCCGTAGTGTGAGATATGTTGAAATATCAGGTAATAACCATTTAGTGGTGAGTCGTGTCAGATGGCTGAGGCTGTTAAAGACAAAGCAAGGAAGTCCAAATAATTGGTGAGGGCTTCATCAACCTGTCTAGTTGATACTTCTGAGTTAAATGATTTCAGCTCCTGTTTCCAAAAGAGTTTCCATTTTTAAATAACCTCTGAGGAAGCTGTAGCTTTGTCTTCAGCGAAAACGCTTTTATTTTACCTTATTGTTTAATAAACTCTGCGTTAAGGTTTTGTTTAGGTTTCGCTTATTTGTACGAAGTGCGCCTTTTATTTGGTGTTGGTACGTGTCTTTCTACTCATGGAAATACCTGCTAAATGAGTTTGAGTTATAACATAACAAAACTGTTGGATTACCCTTCACAGACTTGTTCTTTGAGGTGCCTGCCTTTTAGTGGTTTTCATCTGTTGTGATAAGATCAGACACCTTGTCCTAAGTAATTCAGTATGGGGACAGCTCTTGGAAGTATATAGAGTACCTCTATATTCCTTATGGAAGCATGAAGAGATTGTTTGTGGGGTACACATTGAGGGAAGCAGCAATTACAGTTTCTTTGTAAATGCCACTGACGATCTACTGCACTGTGGCCATAGTAGTGTGGTTTTCAGCATTATTATTTTTTTCTAAACTACGTGTCCTTGTGAGAGTCATAGTGACAGAAAGCTGAGCAGTGTAGACCAGATTTCTCTGTCCCAAGCAAAAGTTTCCAGCTCATCCAATGGGACCTCCAGGTGCCCCCAGGGAAGCTAAGAGAAATAATCTTTTAACATGTGTTAGGTTTGTTCCAGGCATTATCCCAGAGGACCACAGCTGGTATGCCTCTCACTAGAGGAGCCACAAGGCAGAGTCACATAGTACCCAAGCAATCTCAACTCATTCCTCTCAATGCAGAGGGACAGTGGCTGTTCTCCATCCTTCTTGCAAGCTTTCTGAGACCCTCATTCTATCCTGCAGAATAAGCCTAATCTACCATATGAAGAAACCTCATTTCTATTACTTGCTTTTGTGATGTCATCCTTTGGTAGCTACCATAAGCTCATGATTACAGGTGATGGTGAAGACATAGACTTATTGGTAAATTATGAGCGTCACTCTAAGACTAAGTTCACACTTTCCCAGCAAATGCTGGTACAAAGTTTGCAGGAATGCCTCTTCTGCACCAATTCGGTCGTCGGTGTCCTATTCCTTTCCACCTTAAATAATGAGCAATACCACAAGATACACTTTGGGTAGCTGCTTCCCTCTCACTTGGAAAGAGAATAATCCACACTTTTCTGACATCCCACCATGGTCAGTAAATTAAAACCATTAATTTTTAACCAAATTACTCAAGTGCATTCTGGACATCACAGTTACTTTTGATTAATTGAACAGTGTCCTCGGCAAACAACAAAAAAGCAGCCACCACATCCCCACACTGGATACTCCCTGAACCCAGGCTGCAGCTTGATAGCCTATCGATGAAAATCACAAACAATGGAGCAAAGAAAAACCTACTTGTTGGAGTCCTATACCAGCCTTGAACATATTTAGCTTAATCACAGGAATGTGGGCACAACTCCCACTCTTCAAATGCATTCACTAAATGCTACAGGGCAGTGACTTTGTAACCCCCAACTGATGTAGTGCCTTCTAGAAGATCTTCCAAGACACACATGCATATGATATCACAAAGTCCATAAAACACCTGTAGACAGTACTAGTAAACTCTAGTATCAATGCAACGGCAAAGATTTCAACCACTGCTCTAAAGTTAGAACAGAAGCCACATGGCTCCTCCTGAATCAGAGGCTATTGAATGAGTTATCCTTTCCTCCAGGGAGAGTGAGGACAGTGGGACATCTGTGATTAGAGCACACCATCCTGTCACTCTTTCTTAAAATAAGAGACAGTACCCCAAGTCTTCCAATCAACATGTACTAAGCTAGCATTCCATGCAAAGTTAAAAATGTATGTTAACCATAACACACCCACACTCCCCAGTACCTTTAACATTTCCAGGCAGCACTAATCCATCTAAGCTACCAAATAGCTCAAGATCTACCATCTATTTCTAGTAATACCTCTTAGCTGCCAAGGATTTTGCAGAATGTCCAGATTTCTGACTCATATTTTTGGCTTGTTCCTCATACAATGTGTGGGCTTCTGGCAAAGTGTTGAGGCCTGAAATCAGTAAATAATATCCTTCAGAATATGTGTGTTAATGTAAAATATGTTATTCTATTATGTTTCTGAGTTTATAATAGTAATTTTTAAAGTGTGCCTGTGATTTTGGACCTTTGTCAGTCATTATTTGGGGCTTTTTCCAGATATATCGCATTAAGAGGTTGACAAGCATACTTAAAATACCAACTTCTCCATGGAAGACATGTCCACCAAATTCAGTGATTCTTCACAGCATTCCTTAGACCTTTCAACACTGACCCTAGTTAAGGCCGACATTTACCCACCCTTGCTGAGAAGAACTGTTCAATACCCTACCTGCACAACAAGTCATGAGATAGCTTGCCAGAACCTCTTTGAGGTCATCCAAAAGTAATTTTCCATAACCCCACCAAACCACTCAGGCCTTTGTTTTGGTTACTAGTGTATTTGCTGTCTTCCTGGATTATTGGCATCTATCAACAAAATCTTGCTATCCCCCATTTAGAACTACACAGAAGGCCTCTTTCTTTACCCTGAAGGTTTAGCTCATGGTTGGTTCTACCAGTCGATTGTAGGGTTACTAAAATAAAAAGCAGAAATCACCTCATGCCCACAACTCCTTGCCAACTACCTCAACTACTGAGGTCTTGAATGTGGTCGATTCAGACTCCACATCCCTGATCTCCTTCATATCCATAAGAAGCTCTTTTGGAAACAGGAGCTGAAATCATTTAACTCAGAAGTATCAACTAGACAGGTTGATGAAGCCCTCACCAATTATTTGGACTTCCTTGCTTTGTCTTTAACAGCCTCAGCCATCTGACACGACTCACCACTAAATGGTTATTACCTGATATTTCAACATATCTCACACTGTGGACAATCAGGGAATGCTTCACCATCTCTCAACCTGTGTGTCTAAAAATAAGAGCTTCAGCTATGCTGATACACCTACAAAGACAATCACTGATCTTTGTCCCAAAGTGCACTGGTACCAAATACATAAGTATCATTGTATTCTGATACAGGGATTGTTGAGGACATTCCATAAGTAGCACAAAAAAACAGAAACAAATCACCAGTCTGGTTCTCGTCAGGCAAGCCATTCTTAACATTCACTTCTTTTGTGATATCTCCATTAAACCATAGGCACTGAAGTTTCCTAGGAGAAGTCCAGAATCCCTAGGCAGTACTCCACCAAGCAGTACATCCACAGTCTCACAAAAAGCAGGATAATCTGCATAGTTATTAGATGCATATGTAAAAACAACAGAAATAGACTTCCTTACTGCTTTAGTCACATTGAGGACACTTTCTCATTTAGTGGTACAAACTCCACCTGAAAGGTGTCCAGCTTGGGACTTAGGAATGTTCTTACACCTGCCTACAGCTTCCCTGGAGAGTCAAATTCAAATTTATTATACCTCCAACAAGAAAACAAGCACTGCTACAATACATACACAATAAAGCTACATGCAAAACACAGGCTATGAATTAAAATCAGGAAAAGAGTAGAAATAAGATCCTATCGCAAATAAATGTCAAGTCTCAAGAGAGATATTGTAAAAGATCAGCAGCATTAAGGAAAGAGCTCAGACAAAAGGTCACTTCCAAAGGAGGAGCGACTATCCCACCAAACAAGTATGGTTCCAGCAATAATGTTGTGTAAGCGAGTAAGGCCAACTAAATCTAGCTTGTATGTTTCAGACTCTTACACAAGCTCCACCTCCTTTTCCTGCAGTGAGAAGATACTCTATGCCCCAAGAGGTAGTTTCCACTGCCAGGGTCTATTCCAACTTAATCCTTCCTATTATTGACTGCCATTCAATTGGTTCTGTGCCTGAATCAAACGTTTTTTTTTTTTTATTTATTTGAACTTTGTTAATTGGATGGATAGACAGCGGGACCCTTTTCTGCCATGATGAAGATGAATAGGCTAACACAATAAATATCATAAATACAGCAGTATAAGCATAAATATTTTAAATATTAGGTGTGAACAGTGGTACAAGCCTCAATATTTACAGTACACTGGAAACGGAAAGTAAATATAATAAATGCTGTAGGGCGATTATAAAAATTTCAGATGTAAAGCAAGAAAAAAGTAAGAATATAAGAGAATAATATCTCTCTATATATATCTATATGGGAGCACTACAGAATCCTGAAAGACCAAAATCCTGAGACCAAAATCTTGAAAGTTCAAAATCCTGAAAACTCAAAATACTGAAAACACACAGGGTGCCAACACTTACTATATTCCAGTACAAGTACATACAGAAACATATAACCCTTCAACTATATGCAGGGGGCAATTATACTTGTAGAACAGTAATATAGTTTGTCTTTTATTTCTTTCTGTATGTACTTGTGCTGGATCCACAGTGGTGGTGCTGCAGTAGTGTTGTCGCCTCACAGTAAGACGCTGTCTCGTTTGATTCTCAGATAGAGCGTCTTCTGCGTGGAGACATGCGTGAATGGGCGTACCTTCGTTGAAGGTTGTGTGTCAGGCCTGGCAAGCCGGTACGTAAAAATCAACTGCAAATCATTAGCGGACCGGAGTTCCGCTGTGGTGACCCCTAACCGGGAAAAGCCGAAAGACACAAAAAATGTACTTGTGCTGGAATATAGAAAGTGTTGGTATCCTGTGTGTTTTCAGGATTTTGAGTTTTCAGTATTTTGAGTTTTCAGTATTTTGAACTTTCAGGATTTTGGGCTTTCAGTATTCTGTAGTGCTCCTATATATATATATATATATATATATATATATATATATATATATATAGTTCCCCTTCACAAGATCGAATGACTGAAAGCTCGAAATTCATAAGCTCGAAGCCAGAATCTTGAGTTTTCAGCAACTCAAATTTCTGCAGGGGAACAAAGACAACTAAAATACAATTTTCTAAGGTTTTTGCAGGGGGGCAAGCCCCCCACAACCCCCCTTCTTAAATATACCAACTCCAAAATCGCACTTCAACGAAGAAAAGGGAATTCTCCCATTCCGCGTTATATGCATAAGCACACAATGGGAGAATGTCCACTCCTCCGCTAAAGTCCGGTCACACAACTCGCATATTACACCAGGAACAATGCAGGGGGACCTAGCTCCCTGCATACACGTAAGTACATTTCTTTTTTTTACTTTTACACCTTCCGTTTACAGTTTCGAGTTACTGAAAATTCGAGATTCTGGGCTCGAGCTTATGAATTTCGATCTTTCAGTAATTCAATCTTGTAAAGGGGAACTATATATATATATATATATATATATATATATATATATATATATATATATATATACACACACATGAATATAGATAGATAGACATACAACAAATGACTATCACAGAAAATACACTACTACTACTACAATGGACATTTCAAATATGAAGGAAACAGAAAACAATTTAGTAAACTAAAATCAGTATATAAAGTTTGTACACATATGCAGAGTTAAGTTGTTCTATTGCCTAACAAATGTAGCTAATTGTTGGTAACTAGTATTACCATGGGAAGTGGAAACAAAAGTTGGAAAGGAAAAAATAAAATACGAGAACATGAAAAGGGAGGATAGAAATTAGAAGATGCATCATATGTAAAATGGCGCAAGTATCAAAGAGAAAGAAAATGAGAAGAGTTGGTGGTTATATCACCTGTGGGGGACAAGACCATTAGATTAAAAAGAAAGAGTCCACTATGGGTGGGAATCTCTTTGCTGGTTGTCAGCCTGCATGGCGTAGTGTGCTTTTCCTTTTCTTAAATCCTATCTGGGATGCCTTCTCAAAAATTAAATGGTACAAGCATGTATAATATACATGACAATTAATTTATGACTCAAATGGAAAATAAACAACAAAAAAAGTGTGGTTTAATTTCAGTCCCACTGTTCATTGGTTCATAGGTGTGTAGTAGGCTAATGGTCCTGGAGTCTTCACAAGCCTAGCCCAGACCCCTGGCAATGCATCGAGGTCTGTCAATCATGTCATCCCAGGCAGACAGACAGATACTGGATCCACTTAGAATGACATCAGAAACTTAGCCAATTGTTGAACTCAATCATTTTCTCTTGTACTGTGGTATCATTCTCGGTGGTGGTAGGATGCTGCTCAAGACTAGGGTCATACCCTGAGTGGGCTACATAATCCAAGAGCTTCTCCATGTCTCTCTTCATGTAGTCCAGGGAGGTATGTCTCAGGTCATTCACACCCACATGTACAATGACCGAGTCATATTTGTACCTGATGTTGAGGGACCTGAGTGCGTGCATTATGTAGTGGATCCTGGCACCTGACAGGCAGCTGACTGTTACTTTCTCCTTATTCAACCTAGTGAGTGGGACATGTGCCTCACTATCGAGTTACCTATGACTAGTGTGCTGGGCTTGCTGTTTTACTTTAGGAGCTTTAGTTTAGTGGCACACTGTTTAGGATAGTTATGTGTCTCATGATTAGTGTTGTGTTGTGGTTGTCAAGTATGTTTCTGCCTTGGAGGTCTCTGCTGTTTGGGTAGATTTTTATTGAGAGCCTCCGCGAAGGTGGGCATGTGGTTTGTGTTTTTTTTTTTTTGAAGGTAGTGCTGGTGTGTGTTCTGGAGGGCTATGTGTTCCATGTGGTGCGGTGCAAGTGTTGACCTTCTCCTCTTGACCAGCTATTCCAGTCTTGGCTGGAGAGTGCGTGGCTTCCAGTTTGGACATATAAGTGCATCTCTTGCAAGTCTGAGTGTTGTGAGGTAAGAGGAGAGGGTTGTTGGTGTACATTAGGCAGTTGCTACATTGTCTCAAGATGTCCGAGTTCACCAGGTTAATAGGAGAAAGCACAGGGAATTGACCTTTAGACATGCCTGGAGGGGTGGGCATTAATAATAGGTACTGGAGCTGTTTCTTTGTAGAACGTTTAGTGCTGGTAGCACTTTTGTGTGCTATAATAATTGCTACAAGATGTCTGTTATGGTAAAGTACTAGACTAATAAGCTAGTAAAAGTGCATCATACCACCCGAACTTAGTTCCCAGTGCTTTGTCGAGAACAGCCATTGGAATGATCCCCCAGGTGAATTTTCTATTTACCATCCACTCATCAAGATTTCTCTTGAAGAGGGTCAGCGAGGTGCTCTGGTTGACATGTATGGGAAGGCTATTCCATAGCATGAGCAGTCTCTGGGTTATGAACCTGTCCCTCCAGCATGTTCTGTTGATTGTGGTAATGAGGATGAGGTCTCTGGAGGGAGTGGTGAGGAGGGATTGGGATTTATTTAGATGTAGCATTTCTAACAAAGCTGGGTCAGACATGGCTTTGTAAGTCAAACAGAGATTGTCTCTAAGTAGGTGATATGAGACAGAGAATAGTTGGAGTTTTTCAGTCTGTCTATATAGGACACGTGTTTAAGGCCTACGATCTTCTTTGTGAGGTACTTTTGTAGCCTCTCTAGTTGTTGCAGGTGTCTAGTGAGGTACATGCCAAATGGGGCATTATACTTGATGACTGGCCTAATGTGGGAAGAGTAGAGGGAGACAATGACCTCTTTCTTCCTGGATGTAAAACCTTTAGTAATGAGATGTGCCACATAGAAGGACTTTCTGACCATAGTGGCAATGTGGTGGTCAAAAGAGAGGTTGCTGTCAACCTGTGCCCCCAGATCTCTTATAACACCTTCTGTGTTCAATGAACTACCATCGATGTGGTAATTCATGGGAACTGGGTTTTTGCCAAAGGCGATGACGGCACATTTTTTGACATTGAGCTTAGGGCCATGGTTCTGACACCAGTTGTTGGTCTCAGTGAGGCCTTCCTGTAGGATGTCAACATCACATGGGGAGTAAATAATGGCTCCTAACTTGCAATCGTCTGCGAACTTTGTCAGCCAGACTCCCTTCGTGTTGGCCTGGATGTCTGAGAAGTAGATACCAAACAGGAGAGGACCCAGGACTGATCCCTGTAGGACTCCACTTGTGACTGGTCAGCAGTCTGACTTGGAGTCAGCTACTTTCACACTGTGGGTTCTATCTGTGAGCCAGTTTGCAACTAACCTAGTGGTATAGGGGTTGATGCCTAGCTTAGTGAGTTTTTCTATGATTCCTGAGTGGGGAATGGTATCAAAGGCCTTGGCCAGATGAAGGTAGGCTGTATGAACCACCTTGCCTTCAGCCACAGCTCTGGTGATTGACTCAAAGAAGTCGATGAAGTTGAGCAGGCATGATGTACCCTTCACAAAACCAAAGTGTGTGGGATCCAGAGTTTGGAGATTCCCTATATCCTTGTTTATTAGGTCCATGATGATGCATTCCATAGATTTGCATATCAGACTTGTCAGGCTAATGGGGTAATAGTTCCCAGGGTCTGTAGACCCTCCTCCTTTGTGGAGAGGGATGACTGTAGCAGTGCAGACTTTGGTAGGGACAAAGCCTGAGGTGAGGCTGAGATTGAACAGGGCACACAGGTGAGGTGCCATTTCACTCTGTAGTTCATGTAGAACACAGCCAGGGAAATTGTCAGGTCCCATAGAAGCTATATTCTTGGCCTTGAACAGTGCTGAGAGCCTGGCAATCTACTGGTATTGTGAGTGGTCCTTTGGCGTGGAGGGGTAAAGTTGGCACTGAATCTGTCGGCCCTTATATTGGCAATATCTGTTGGCTCAGTATAGGAGGTACCATTGTGCAAATCTGGGTATTGTCGTGGAGATTCTTTACATAACTATAGAAAGCCGTGTAGCTGTCTTTACTATCTACTACAATTCTGTTTTCATAGCTAGCTTTAGAGGATTTGATGAGGGATCTCAACTTTTTGTTAAGGCTGATAAGGGAGTTTTTCCAGTCTTGGGACTTCACCTTATTCCGCATCAGTTTCCTCCTTCTGTTGTAGAGTTTGTTTATGGCAGGGGACCACCAGATTGGCTTCCTATTTTTGGCTGAGAGCATCTTAGTTCTACTGGATATGGTGAGAACCAAGCATTTGTGTACGTGTTTGTACAGTGCGTGGGGGTATGATTTGGCGATCATGCAACTGTTCTCCATTGCATGGGGGGGTGGATTTCTAAGATGATTAGTTTGCAGTCAGATCTAACCAGGGAAGAGTTGACTATTGGTGTAGAGCAAGGGTTGCCCATGTTAGTAATGACCAGGTCAAGGATGTTGCTACCTCTAGTGGGGGTAAGAACGAGCTGGTCCAGGGCATTGGAATTAATGAATTCCAGGAAACGTTGGGCAAATGCTTTGGTACATGAGTAGTTTTCCCAGTTAATGGAGGGGTAGTTGAAGTCACCCAGTATGAGCATGTTAGGTTGGTCCCTAATATCTCCAGGGTGCTTAGGAATATGGAGTGTGAGTCTTCGGACATGGTTGGGGACCTATAACAGGCTATGACCTGAATCACTGTCTTACCCAATGTTAGCTGCACCTGAAGTTTCTCTGATGCATTATGTTGGGCTACCAGTCTGGAGGTGTGAATATGGAAACACCACCACTTTTGGAGCTTCAGTCCACATTCTGGGGCCGAAGGTTGTGGAATGACTTATAGCCTGGTAGTGCAGGGGTGCTTTCTGCTGCCTTGAACCAGGTCTCTGTTACAGCATAAATGTTGATGTTCTCCATTTTAAGGAGTGCTTCGAGTGAGTGCATTTTGAGATTTAGACTTCTAGCGTTGAGCAGCATGACACTCAGATTGCATTTGTTTGTAGCTGTTACAGTGGTAATTTGGTCTTTGGAACACCACCTAAAAAAGACACTATAGAAGTGGCAAGAGCCTTGGCCAGTATCCAGAAGCCCAGGTGTGACAGATGCAGGCCATTTCTGGCAATGCATCGAGGTCTGTCAATCATGTCATCCCAGGCAGACAGATACTGGATCCACTTAGAATGACATCAGAAACGTAGCCGATTGTTGAACTCAATCATTTTCTCTTGTACTGTGGTATCATTCTGGGTGGTGGTAGGATGCTGCTCAAGACTAGGGTCATACCCTGAGTGGGCTACATAATCCAAGAGCTTCTTCATGTCTCTTTTCATGTAGTCCAGGGAGGTATGGCTCAGGTCATTCATACCCACATGTACAATGACAGAGTCATATTTGTACCTGATGTTGAGGGACCTGAGTGCGTGCATTATGTGGTGGATCCTGGCACCTGACAGGCAGCTGACTGTTACTTTCTCCTTATTCAACCTAGTGAGTGGGACATGTGCCTCACTATCGAGTTACCTATGACTAGTTTGCTGGGTTTGCTGTTTTACCTTAGGAGCTTTAGTTTAGTGGCACACTGTTTAGGAGAGTTATGTGTCTCATGATTAGTGTTGTGTTGTGGTGGTCAAATATGTTTCTGCCTTGGAGGTCTCTGCTGTTTGGGTAGATTTTTATTGAGAGCCTCCGCAAAGGTGGGCATGTGGTTTCTGTTTTTTTTTCTTTTTTTTGAAGGTAGTGCTGGTGTGTGTTCTGGAGGGCTATGTGTTCCATGTGGTGTGGTGCAAGTGTTGACCTTCTCCTCTTGACCAGCTATTCCAGTCTTGGCTGGAGAGTGCGTGGCTTCCAGTTTGGACATATAAGTGCATCTCTTGCAAGTCTGAGTGTTGTGAGGTAAGAGGAGAGGGCTGTCGGTGTACATTAGGCAGTTGCTACATTGTCTCAGGATGTCCGAGTTCACCAGATTAATAGGAGAAAGCACAGGGAATTGACCTTTAGACATGCCTGGAGGGGTGGGCATTAATAATAGGTACTGGAGCTGTTTCTTTGTAGAACGTTTAGTGCTGGTAGCACGTTTGTGTGCTATAATAATTGCTACAAGAAGTCTGGTATGGTAAACTACTACTAATAAGCTAGTAAAAGTGCAGGAGAGAAGAGAACTTGCAGATCTAAGAGAAAAATTGAAAAGCAGACTCTGGCCCTCTCAGAAGATTACAAATAATCCTGGATACAGCAAATCTGTATCTGGACTAGACTAGTTACATGAAAGGCGGGAAACAATCAGAAATGTGGGCTTTTAAACCAGAAAGTTGAAAGAGATGGAAAAACTGCCTAAACAGCCAATAAACTACAAATTCTGGACCAGAAACCACTCCTTTTGTGGTAGACAGGTTACCTAGTGCTTACCACTCCCACTGATAAGCTAAAAGGCTTTCCTCCAACACAGAAAAGCTTGGGGGGGGGGCTCAGAAGCTTACATACAGTCCTGGATGCAGCAAATCTTTATCTGGACTAGACTAGTTACAGGAAAGGTGGGAAAAGCACAAACGCGGGCTTTTAGACCAGAAAGAGATGGAAAAAAACTGCCCAAACAGCCAATAAACTACAACTTTTGGGCCAGAGACCACTCCTCTTGTGGTAGATAGGCTACCTAGTGCTTACCACTCCCACTGATAAGCTAGAAGGCTTCCCTCAACACAGAAAGGCTTGGGGGACTCAGAAGTTTACAAACTATCCTGGATACAGCAAAACTGTATCTGGACTAGACTAGCTACAGGAAAGGTGGGAAACAAGTGCAAACGCGGGCTTTATGACCAGAAAGTTAAAAGAGATGGAAAAACTGCCCAAACGGCCAATAAACTACAATTTCTGGGCAGAAACCACTTTTGTGGTAGATAGGCTACCTAGTGCTTAACTACTCCCACTGATAAGCTAGAAGGCTTCCTTCCAACACAGAAAGGCTTGGGGGCTCAAAAGCTTATAAACAGTTCTGGATACAGCAAATCTGTATCTGGACTAGACTAGTTACAGGAAAGGCAGGAAACAAGCTTAGAATATTTTTATTTTTTTTAAGAAAAGTAGCTAAAACAGCACTAAAAACAATTCAAGTGCAGTGTAAGCTAGACACTTGAGTGTGTAGCAATATTAAAGCAAGTACAGTTTAAATAAATGCAATTTATTCAAACTGTATTCTGAACTGAATTCAATTACTGTTTTATTTAACTCTGAACAGTTAAAAAGTGCCAAAAAATATACTTATCAGCTGAGAAGCACACTCAGTCAGAACTGCCTCACGTGAACAAAAGGAACATAAGAATTATGAAGTCTGACAAGACAACAGAAATGACTCGAATATAGCATTTAAACAGATCTGATGCACATTTATTTATTTTATTTATTTACTGACATTTTATTACCAGGAAAGTCCCACTGGGTAGGAGACCATTTTCAGTGAGAAAAGCTCCAAAGTGTTACAAAACATTTTAAGAACAATAATTTTACAGTCTTTACAAATAACTATAGTTTAAATAATTATACCAAATTAGACATAATATAAAAACATTTGTTAGAAATAGGTACAAGTTACACGGCAATGATTTAATAGAGAAATAGTAGTCAGTTTACAGAGAAATTAAACGTAAGCTAATATAATACAAACAGGAATTGCAATACATAGTGAGAGAAAAGCAGGCTTTGGTGTATTTAGAGAGAATGCCAGGGCAGATGAATTGATAGAAGTAAGGAAGTAAGTGAAGAAGGAAGAGTAAGGAGATGTACGATATGAATAGGTATTTGTTATTTAGGGATATAGTTTATCTTCATGTTGAGCAAGAACACAGCCAGCCCTGTTTATGTCTAAACATTTACATTATAAGTAGATTAATGGATGCTGTTACTTATGTTTTCTTTTTACTTTCTTTTCTGAAGTTGAAAATCTTATGTTGGATAGACACACACATACAACACACTGCTGGGTGGCTAGCCCTGCCATGTTTGTTCTTTCATTCCACACATTCACATGCACATTCATACCTATGACCAATTTGGAGTCTCCAATCCACCTACTACATGTCTTTGAATATGGAAGGAAACTGAAGCATCTGGAGGAAACACGTGAACACAGGGAGGAAATGTGGACTCTGCACAGAAGGCACCCCAGTCAAGAATCGAACCAGTGAGCCACTTGCTGTGAGGAAACAACACTATCAGCTGACCCACTGTGCCGCCCTATGTAAGCCTAGACAGTCATGTGCAAATTGTAAAACTTGCAGTATAATAAAATCACAGTAGGATTATACAATGGCAAAAGACATAGACAGACAGACAATACTGATTTCTCCTTGCATTCCATCTTTGAGACGAATTTAAATTAAAAGACTGTAAACATTATGACCAAGGATATACACTGACAAAATCATGAGGTTATACAAATCTGATGCCATTAGGTCCCATGGAAAGTTATGACATAGTTCACAAGCCCTAACGCAGTGTAAATGAAATAACAGTACAGAATATGGAGGGGAGGCAAAGTTGTAGATACATAGGGAATAGCTCAGGTGTACATATGCTTTAATGGTTCATATCTATAGAATTGTGAAATAATGGCACAATTATGTAAAGGTTGTGCACACTGGAAACCTTATACTTATAATTTGATAGAACTGCATGGTTATCATAGTTAATTCAGGATGTAGCCACAGGCATTAGCACTGGGAGGCTGCATGAGTTGAAAGGTACTCAAAACTGCTTGCTGTAGCACTAGGTGGGAGGAGGATTAAGGAGTCAGTAGTTAGAGCTGAGGAGATGTTTTATAAGAGCAAGTCAATTTTAAGAGGTATTGGAGGCAAAGGGGGATACACTAATGGCTACTAGTGGCACAAAGTTTGGACTAGGCATGCAATGTCTAGCAGACAGTTACATCTCTATAGTACATAGAAATCCTCCTTTAACAAGAACAAATATATGAAAAATGCCTCAGGAAGAGAGCTAACCTGTTCACAGTGAAGGTCAGCTCACCTTGATGGCTGGTTTCCTGTGAAGAATTCAGTAGGCATGCTTTGGCTAATAAAAGGTATCATGAAGGATTGAGCCATTCTGACTGACTGGGCAGAGGGATTATATTAGGTTTACCTTTGAATGTGTGAAAACACATTTGTCGAACATGCATATCCGCGAACCGTTTACGTGAAAACCGAAGTGCTGACTTCCTGAAATGTCTAATAAATATCGACTTTTGACATTTCTGATCGCTTCACCGCTGAGACAAGTGCTACCATGGGTCAAAAAGGTGAAGGTCATGGAATTTGGCACTTTGCGGTTTTGGAATTTCACGGTTTGTGGTTCGCGGCAACAGTTTCGAAGATGTTGCCATTGAACATTCAAAGGTAAACCTTATATTAGCTTAATGACTACCAGGGACTTTATACTTACTGTCAAACTCTGCCCATGAAAGACATGGGAGCCAGACCGGGGTGGATTTACGATTTCTCATCCAGTGATCCAGGTTTCATTTGAACAGGATCAAGGATGAACTCTGCTTCACGTAGATGGGGAGCTTATTCCGTAGTGCGAGGATCCTTTGAGACACATGTTGGTCTTTCCAGCATGTTGTATTTATGCTGCAGGCAAGGTTCAGGCCCCTAGATCTAGTGTTTCTTTTGCTGTTCATTTTGAAGATGTGCAAGAGATGCATCAGAGCTGGATCTGAGGATTCCTTTTATGCCAGGCATTGATCACCTCTGAGTAACAAGTAGAAGGCTGAGTACAGAGATAGGACCTTAAAGCAATGTGTGTAGGACAGGGTAGTCATACCCTGGATTTTCCTGGTAAGTAGCCTTTGTGGGCATTCCAAATGTTGCAACTGCCTGGTTAAGATCCTGCCAAATGGGGCATTGTACTAATTGATGAATCTGATAAGGGCCATGTGGAGTGTTACTATAACTTCTTTGAACCTGGATGTCATACCCCTGCTTATGAGTTGGGTGACATTGAATAATTTTCTTACTACCTTTGCCACTTGTTGTTCAAAGGCCAGATTACTGTATGCATATGTTCCCAGATTTCCAACCTAAGGGTATTTTATTGATGGAGTAATTAGCTTGGGTGGACACTTGCCCAAAGCACACTGTAATGTATTTCTTTGCATTGAATTTTAGTCTATGGCTTTGCCACCAGTCATTTTTTTGTTTCAAACCCTCTTGTAGGATGCAGGAGCATAAACCACTGGTTGCCAGAATCAGCTGCAAGCAGTGGTCAGAAAAGGCTCTAAGGTCAACAAAGACCATACTGAAGACCTGGAAGTTGACTGGAGAGAAAGTACAACAGTTCAAGGAATTACTCAGGGCTGTAGCACCCCAAGAAGAGGAGGAAATAGGCAGAGTTAAAGAAGAATGGCAGCACCTCAAAACAGCATGTGTGAGGAGTATAGAACAGATATGTGGCTGAGCCAGGTATGGAAATAAGGTGCATAAGGAAAGCTGGTGGTGGAATGCAGAAGTCCAGGAAGTCATCAAAAGAAAGGAGTGCAGGGAAAAAGTGGGAGAAAGAAAAGATAGACCAGGCTAGGAAGGAATACTAGTTGGCTAATAGAAAAGCTAAGAAAGAAGTTGCAATAGCAAAGAAAAGGGCATCAGAGGCACTCTACCAGCTTCTGGAAAGTGACTCAGTAGGTGGCACAATGAAACTATATCAGGTTGCAAAACAAAGATAGAAAGGTAAAGAAGACAGTCAGACACCATAAGGGATGCCAGCAGCAACCTGCTCAACAGTCCACAGGACATCAAAGCCAGATGGAAGGAGTACTTCCACCAGCCTCTGAAAGAAGAAAACCCCACAGAAGATGTACTGCCCCAGACACTGCCTACCATGAGTGAAGAAGTGGAGCCCACCCTAGAAGAAGTAAGAACAGCACTAAGGAAAGTGAAGTTAGGGAAAGCAGCAGGATCAGATGAAGTCACAACAAACATGATATAGATGCTGGGTTACATGGGAAGAAATGGCTCCTAAAGGTACCCATAGCAGTGTGGAGGGAAAGGAGTATCCCAGGTGACTGAAGAATAAGCATACTCATGCCAGTGTACAAGAATAATGGGGACATCCACAACTGTGGGCAGTTTCAAACTCCTGTTACACCGCATGAAAATTTTGGAGAGGATGACTGATAAACAGCTATGCAGAGTAGTAGAATGTAAGATGGGATATGAGCAGTTTGGAATCACATCAGGATGCAGCATAAATGACCCAGTGATTGCAGTGAGACAGATAGTTGAGAAAAAGCTAGATGAGAAAAGAGTCCAGCTGGGCATTCCTAGACTTGGAGAAAGCAAGTGACAAGGTCCCAAGAAAGCTGATTTGGGCAGTACTGTAGTGGTTCAAAGACCCAGACACATTGGCAATAATTAGTGCAGGCCATGTACAAAAACCCAATGACTCAAGTACAAACACTGTTCGGTCTCACAGAGGGGTGCCCAGTTGGAGTGGTTGTGCACCATGGTTCAGCTCTGAGCCCACTACCATTCATACTGGTGATGGACTACATTAGCAACCAGGTTGGAGGGGACAGATCAACAAAGTTGCTGTATGCAAATGATGTGGCATTACAAGCAGACTCTGAGCAAGAACTTCAGCAAAGGATAGGGCAATGGAATGGAATGCAAAACTGAAGGCACATGGGATGAAATTCAGTACAGATAAGACAGTGATAATGGCAGCAAATTGGGGAATTCAGAAGAAACTGAAAATTGAGATAGAAGGGAAGATAGTGGAAGAGGTTAATAGCTTCAAGTATCTGGGAGGGGTGGATGAGGAGAAAAGTCTGAATGAAGAAGTCAAAGTTAGGGTCATTGGGGCTGCAGCCAAGTGGTATAGTGTCTGGTGTAGTGTATGACAAAAGAACGAGAAAGAAGTTGAAAAGTAAGGTGTACAAAACAGTTGTGCAACCAGTACTACCATATGGTACAGAAACCTGGGCAGTAAAGGCAAAGCAGAAGAGAAAGCTAGAGGTGATGGAAATGAATTGCCTGAGAAGGGTGGTAGGATGCACACTGTGAGACAGATGAAGAAATGAGGACATAGGAGAAGAAACCAGAGTAGCTACAACTGCAAATAAGATCACAGAGAACAGATTCTGGTGGTCTGGGCACATGTGCAAAAAAACAGAAGACAATCTGGTGAAGAAGATTTGGGACAGATAGGAGGAAGGTAAGAGGAAACAGGGGCATCCAGCAAAGAGGTGGATGGATTATGTGAGAGAAGATCTGTGACTGTCAGGTATAAGTATCAAAGAAGGCAAGAATGTGGCACTGAATCAAGAGACGGTGACAGTTAACACAGCCTCCCAACCCCATGTAAAAAATTGGAAAAAGGGGGGTTGATGATGATGATTGTTGAGCAGTTGTCATGGGAGGAATCTATGACAGCTCTGTTTATAGACATCCATGAATTTGGTGAACCAGTGGCCTTTGACATTAGCCTTGACTTCTGAGAAGTAGATGCCAAACCTAAACAAGCCCATCATGGAGTCCTGGGGTACTCCAGTGGTGGAGGTGTTCTCACCAATTCTGACTTCTTGGGCCCTATCTGTGAGCCAGCAATCCAGTGAGTTACGTATGGACTTACGCCTAGTTCTGAGAGGTTTGTCAATCATACCTGAATCAGGTCAATACTAGGTAACCAGTGTGAAGGCTATTAGAAGCTTAGTCCAATAACCCAAAGATAGACTCAAACCCTGTACCTTGTATATATGAGGTGAAGACCTTAAGCATTATGTCAAACTCAGTACTGTTCATGGGCTCTCAGAGTCTGAGTCAGTGAATGTTTTTAAGGGGGATATAGTGGTGAGCCAGTAATGGGTACTTAGAAGCAAATGTGGTCACCTTATAGATTTGTTATAATATCTGAGGCACAGAGCAGGACTGGTAACAGGTACAACCTGGCTGTGGCAATACAGAAATGGAGAGGTCATATAATTCTGAATCAGTTTAGCAGGAACACAAAAAATGGCCATGACACTTACAGAGATGGTGACAGCATTGGTCCAAGTATCAATGGTTGCATGACAGTGCTAAATTTACAAAGCATTCGCAGAAGGAGATTATTAAGTATGGCAAATGCTTTTCATGTGTCATAGAACAGAGAACCAACTTGTTCACCATGACTGAGCAGGTTTCTAATGAAATATGTAAGAGGAAAGAGTGTAAAAATGTGGCCATGTCCCAGGCAAAGTCACACTGGTTACAAAAGAAAAATATTATCCAAAAAATGTTGTGATCATTTTTTTTGTGAATACATATTAATTATCATTTTACTTAATGATATCTGCGATAAACCAACTTAAATTTTCCATTCTCATTGCAGTCCCAGGGAGCTAGTCACCACCTCCACATAAAAACACAGACACAGATGTAATTCTTGCAGATGTGAATTTACTGTGATCGGGTAAACACATAGTGTAAGGTTTTGAAGTGCTCATTTTGTCTGAGGGCACAATGGTGTTCTTTCACAAACCTTAAATGTTTAAGTGTGTCTGACTGTTGGACCATAACTGATACAGGATGTGCAGTTAGACCTCCTGCTGGGTAAGATAACCAACAGATGAATCATCTACTAATGGTCATTTGGGTTTGATTTTCTTCAGAAGATTTTGGATGAAGCTGTTAGAAATTGTACTAACATTGACAGACACTTACTGTCACTAGGACATGAAGGACAGATGTCTTTCTCTATGTTATTGGATGTTAAAGGGACAGTAAAGCCTTGGTAGGGGATTTGATTGTGTCACTTTTCCAGAATGTACCAGGTGAGTAGTACTATGACAAAGTTCCTCAGAATTATGTAGATGATCAGTCTGTTGAGTTGGGAAATACGTTTTCTTGCTTTTTCTGATCTCATATATGACACTGCTGCAAATTTCTCTGTACAGCACATGAAGCCCCAAGGACTTATCCTTGTAAGCAGAGCTTCCAAAGTAAGTTTCTTTGCTCCATTACATTTATAATATTTTGGCTAACTGAAGGTGGGGATGTTTCTCATGTCCTGTGCTAACAGATAAAAGTCATACAATTAAGTAATGGCAATGTGTTTGAGTTAAAAATGGACTGCTTCATCAAGTTGTAATTCATGAAGCTACATCCAGGGGACTTATTTAACAAATAGATTAAAATCTGTCTAATTAAATATTTTGTATGGTCCTAGAGAAGCATAGGTATCAGACGATCTCCACTTTGAACTGGATCCAGCATGAGAATACATGCAGGTGGTCATTACAGTTATCTGGTAGGATTCCCCCCAGAATAGCTATTATTGGGGCTGATGAAAGAATTCTATACATATTACTTTTCTTTTTAGACATTTTAGCAATTTTGATGTTGATTGAAGCACATTAAGCAAGGCAAAATAAATACAAAGCTGGACATGCAGCTAACATGCCATCAATGTTAAAATCAACTAGTGGGCAGTTAACGTTTAATATTAGTAAACAGCAATGAGAATGTATGTTTTACAGTTCTGTTTGCAGGCTCATATATTCAGACACAAAAGGAAAGCAAATCTAAAATGACAGAGCTCTAATAAAAACATGATAGTTATATATACCAACTCCAAGATCACACAACAGTGAGGTAAGGGCAAATTCCCAGATCTTGCTGTAATGCACTCTGACACAGAAAACAGCCTGCAGGCTGAAAAACAAGTGAAAAAGAGCATTTGCTCTTCTAAGCATTCTCTTTTGCACTGCAACCCCGGAAAGATGGGTGCAGCATCAAACTGGCCAGCTGTAATTTCAGCATGATGGAGAGTTTGTGCAGACCATCTTATCACTGGAAGAGAATTATCTGCTTCAGAATGTGAATCTGCTGCTCATTTTTTTCTTTTTTGCTGATGAGATTATTACCATCAGATCTTCCCTTCCAGCACACGACTCCACTGGTATTGCCGTAGTTTAGCCTGTCCATTTCCTATCCTTTGGATGGTGTTCAATATTCCAGATTACAATAATTTCATAACTGTTGTCTTAAGTAAACACATCCAATAATCTGTGGCCGGGATCTTCCCCATCAAGACCAACTTTGATGTCCACAGACCAGTACTATTTCAGATTTTGATTTCTTCATTAAGATGTTGTTGTTTTTTTCATAAGCCTTGAGAGAGGTCTTTGTTTTACCAGCTGTCAAGAAACCATCTGTAAACCCTAGCATCTTCAATAATCACCGTCCAGTTTCTATTTTTCCTTTCTTAGGAAATATTATTAAGAAGGTTCTCTTCAAGCAAATTAAGTCCTAACTTACAGTCAATGGGCTCAAGGAGCCATTTTGTTCCATAGTACAGGGACTACTCTTATTTGAATGGCGCCTGTACAGACCCAGGCAACTATAGACCCATCACCCTCACCAGCCTTATATCTAAAGCCATACGGCATATCATAGCAGAACTCATTTATGATGACACAGGACCTAGAACCCAGTCAGACTGGCCTTGTGACAGGCAGGTCCTATCTTCTAAACATAGTTAGCTTCTTTGCAAAAGTTACAGGGGCTGTGGAGAGTGGTCATTTGGTGTACACTGCTTATCTTGACTTGGCCAAGTCTTTTGACACTAACTTCCATGATGGTTTTATTGAAAAATTAGACAAGTCTAATGTAAACCCCATTGTCTCTACATTGTCTGCTGGATTACAAATTGGCTATCCAATAGATTCCACATTGTGAAAGTTGCTGGTTCCATCACTGAATGTAAATTTATAGCTAGTGGAGTACAACAGGAATCAGTTCTAGGCCTTCTCTCCTTTGGCATTTATTTTGCAAACTTCAAACTCAATGCCACAGAAGCGTGGCTGACCAAGTTTGTTGACTGCAACATGGGCACCATTATCCACTCATCGACTGATACTAAACAGCTCCAGCAATGACAAGAAAATGCACACACATATATCAAAAATGGTCTCAATATAAATTAAAAATGGGCAGCATAGTGCTATTTGGAAGATATGTTGTTCCCAACTCACATGTTATAAATGATACTTATCTTCATACAGATACGATAATATGAGACCTAGATACTTTATGTGAACTCCTTCCTCTCATTTGATCAGCACATTTCAACCACAGTCAGGAAATCTTTCTATCTGCTCTAGTTAATTTCCAAGGGAATATCTTCAAGATCCATTAGAAGTCATTCTACCACTTTACTCCTCCCTTATTAGAACCATAACTAAATACAGTGCACCCTTTGGTATGTACAAATCCAAGCAAAATGCTCAACTGGAAAGGCCCCAAAGATTGCTGAAGAAGAAAATTAAAAGTGTTAAATCTTTCAACTACCCTGACAGATTATCATGGCTCTCCTTAAACTCAGTGGTCTACAGGTTGCTGCAAGGTGGCCCATACCTTACTTTTCAAGCTATGAATGACCCAGTCCTATTTGACCTCCTATTTCTTCACAAAGCAGTGGCTCTAGAAAAAAACAGCACTAAGTACCTAAATCTACACCAACAAATAAACAAGACTCACTAGAAAGGGAAAGCGAGAGAGCTTCCTAAATCAGCATATTCCTAGACTGTGTAATAAGTTTCCACTACAGGTCAAACAAAGTACTATTTTAGCTCCCTTTAAGGCTAGTCTTGATCACTGGATGGACAGACAGAAACTTACACCAGGGTTATCATGTATGGCCCTGCTCAGTTTGGGAGGTTAGCACTATTAAGTGCTTGAAAAGGGTGGTAAGAGCTTTTGTCTACTTAAATGCAAATATGGCAGGCATCTTTTCCTTCCTGTGATCACCAGCCTATTATGTTCATGTGCTCCTATGTTCCCATGTTGTGATGACTAGAAAGCAGCAGCACTATTCACTACTCGTCTTTCTGGATCTCTCGGTGCCATATGAAACCACTGACCATAGCATTTTGCTTGAGGACTTAAATGCTCACTGGGATAGCTCCTCTACAGTTCCAGAGTGGTTGGTTTCCTACCTTTCTGGTCATTTTATTGAGTTTTGTTCTGGACATAATTCCTCTTCTTCAAACTACCCTGTTGAGTGTGGGGTATATCAGGGCATATATATGCCCTCTGTTAACTATGGTTTATATGTTTTCTTTAAGAACTTCTGTAAGGGAGAGGAGATTTAGAATACCATAGCTATAATGATGACACCCAGATTTACCACTCTTCCTGATAAAATGATACAGAAAGTCTCTATTCCCTGGCTGATGACCTATAAGCCATATATTCATGAATTTCCTGTAATTGGTTGAAACTGACAGAATAGAAGTTAACATTATGTTGAGAGCTTCCTCTAATCCATCCCTCCTCATCTTCATCTTGTATGATGGCAAGAAGCTTGCGTTTGTTGAAAAAGGAGTACAACCTGGGAGTTATTTTGTACTGTATAATGACACTTGGGGCCAACAGTCAGCTGTTGTTAAATCATCTTATTTCTATTTGCAAAACATTTCTAAGATGCCTCTTGGTAGCTTGTAATGCATTGGTCTCTACTGTATTGGATTATTGTAATGTCCTTTACCCAGTACTCCCCAGCATCAAGCTTGATCTCTTACAGATGGTGCTGATCTGAGCTGCCACTCTATTAAGTGGTACCTCTCATTACCAACATATGACACCTGTTCTTCACAGCCTCTATCAGGTTCTAGTTTGTTACAGGATCATCTATAAGAAGCTAGTAATTGTATACCTGTCCATTCATTACATGAGTCCCTGAAAGAACTGGCTATTCAATATAGCTCCTCTTTGGTTTTGCAGTTTGCCTTTCAGGGGCCAATGAAGTTTCCACAGGTGCTTCTTGATACCTGTGTTGTCCAGATCTTTGCTTCCAGGCCTCTCACATGTGGAATTTATTACCTCATTGGCTTCAGGAACACACTACATTGGCCGGCTTTTGTAGGGCACTTAAGACCTATGTTTCTGAAATAGCCTTTTATAGTGTGGGTTGACTACTGTATTTTAATTCATGTCTGGTGTCTAAGTCTTAACTTTTAGTTTTCTAATTTAAATTGTTTTTGTTTTTAAATTGTTTTTGTCAGTGTAACTGATTTTTTTATAAAATGCATTAAGAAAGTTGAAGTTTTCTTCAATATTCTTCTTCCTGAGATCATTCAAACATAAAACGCAAAACTTGACTGATAATCACTGGCACTACACACATGTAATGCTGCGAAATACACAGACCTGATGAAGTGGAAAGAATCCAAGAAACAAATTGATACTATTGCTTTTGTGCCTCTTGTGTGGAGTCTGCAAGTCTTTCCTGTGTACACGTGGGAGTTTGCTGTGTCCCCATTTCAATCCCACATCACAAAGATATACTTAGAGGCAAACTGTCATTCTTCCAAATATTCAGGTGATGTTATCTGCCTTGTAAGAACTGTTTGATGGGAAAGGAATAGGTTTCAACTGTCCTACAACTCTAAATAAAAGAAATGTGCAACTAACTCTGGGCAAGGCCATAATTCAAATTCTAGCTTGCTACAGATCCCCCACCATGCCCCAGGATTCCCACTCCTCATTTATTGATACACTGGAAAATATTAGGGTACAACCTAACACCCTAATAATGGGGGATTTCAACTACCCCACCATTAAATGGGAAAACTACTCATGTACCACCATGCCCCAAGATTCCCACTCCTCTTTTCTTGATGCACTGGAAAATATTAGGGTTCAACCAAACACCATAATAATGGGCGATTTCAACAACCCCACCATTAACTGGGAAAACTACTCGTGTACCAACTCCTTCACACAACGCTTTCTGGAATTCATAAACTCCAATGCCCAGGATCAACTTATCCACACCCCCACCAGGGGCAACAATATCCTAGACTTAGTCATTACCAACATGAGTGACCGGTGTTCCACACCTGAAGTCAACTTCTCGTTGGTCCGATCTGATATAAGCTAATCACCCTTGATATCCACATCCTGCCCCCATTAAGGAAACCATGGTAAAAAATTTCTCCAAAGCCAACTTCATGCTTCTTAAGACATAAGTTGTGAACTTCATGACACCGATGCAGATGGACAATACAGTTAGAGCTGCTGAATCCTACACAAATGCACTCTATAAGCACTTACATGAGTGCATGGATCGTGCTATCCCAAACAGAACCAAGACACTATCCTCCAAAAAAAGGAAGCCAATCTGGTGGTCCCCTGCCATAAACAAACTGTACAACAGAAGGAAGAAATTGTTGCAAAAAAGAGTAAAATCCCATGAGTGGAGGAGCTCCCTGGTCAGCCTCAGTAAGAAGCTGACATCCCTTATAAGATCCTCCAAAGCTAGCTACGAAAACAAAATCACCACTGATTCTAAGGACAACCAAAAAGCATTCTATAGCTATGTCAAGAATCTCAATGGCAACACCCAGATCTGCTCTGAGTTACAGCACAATGGCACGGAAATTACAGAACCAACTGATATTACCAACATCCTGGCAGATAGGTTCAGTGCTAACTTTACCCCCCCACCCCCTAAAGGGCCCATATCTATACAGGAAGAATGCAGAGTCCCGGTAATCACAACTATGCAGGTAAAAGCTGCACTCTCTAAAGCCAAAAACACAGCATCCATGGGACCGGACAACATCCCAGGCTGAATTTTACATGAACTTCAGAACGAACTGGCTCCCCACCTAACCACCATGTTCAATCTTAGCCTCACATCAGGCTTTGTGCCCACGGAATGGAGTACAGCAACAGTTATCCCACTCCACAAAGGGGGAGCCACCAGTGATCCTGGGAACTACTGCCCTATTAGCCAGTCGAGCCTGGTGGAATGTATCATCATGGAACTCATAAACAAAGACTTTGTTAACCTCCAAACTCTGGATCCCACCCACTTCGGGTTTGTGAAAGGCAGATCATGTCTCCTGAACCTGATCAACCTCCATGAGTCAGTCACCAAAGCCGTAGATGAGGGTAAGGTAGTTCACACAGCCTAGCTTGACCTCGTCAAGGCTTTCAACACCATCCCCCATTCTGGAATTATAGCTAAACTCACTAAACTAGGTATAAATCCCTATGTCACAAGATTGGTTGCCAAGTGGCTCACTGACAGAACCCACACTGTAAAAGTCGCACACTCCAAATCTGACCTCAAACCAGTGAAAGGTGGAGTACCACAGGGTTCAGTCCTGGGACCTCTCCTGTTTGGTATCTACTTCTCTGAAGTACAGGCTAACACAGAAGGCCTCTGGCTAACGAAGTTCACAGATGACTGCAAACTAGGAACCATAGTCGAGTCCCCAAATGATGTGGAAATCCTACAGAAGGGTCTCGCTGAGACAGATGCCTGGTGTCAGAACCATGGCCTCAAGCTCAATGCCAAAAAGTGCATTGTCATCCCCTTTGGTAAAAACTCTGTACCCATGAACTACTACAGAGACAGCAGTCTACTTAACACCGAATGTGTGATAAAAGACCTTGGGACCCAGGTGGACAGTAGTCTGTCCTTTGATAGTCACATTGTCACAGTAGTCAGGAAGTCATTCTAAGTGGTACACCTCATCATAAAAGGGTTCTAATCCAGGAATAAAGAGGTCATTGTTCCCATCTACTTGACACTCATTAGACCCATTAGAGAGTACAACGCCCCTTTTGGAATGTACCTCACAAGACATCTGCAGCAGCTGGAAGGGCCACAGATGTACCTCACAAAGAGGATTACTGGCCTCAGACAGATGCCCTACACTGACCATCTCAAAAAACTCCAGCTTTACTCTGTAGCATATCTCCTACTCTGAGGTGATCTCTGCCCAACATATAAAGCTATGTCAAACACAGAGCTGTTGGACATGCTACACCTAAAGAAATCCCAATCCCTCCGAGCTACACGGTCTAGGGACCTAAACCTTGTCACCACAATAAACAGGACATGCTGGAGGGATAAATTCCTGTCCCAGAGACTTCCCATACTCTGGAGCAGGCTACCCACCTATGTCAAGCAAAGTTCTTCATTAGCACTCTTCAAGAAAAATCTTGATGAGTGGATGGGAAATAGGAAATACACCCTGGAGATCACTTATGTGTCTCTACTCGACAGTGGCACAGGAAAATAACTTTCTTGGGTGGTGTAAGCTAGGGAACCTTGTTGGCTAGGCTTATGTAGTCCCTCGGGCTGATAGCCTAGTACCTACCTATGAACCTATGAACCTACCAACTCTTTTGCTCAATGTTTTCTGGAATTCATAAATTCCAATGCTTTGGATCAACTTATCCAAACACCTACCAGGGGCAGCAGTATCCTAGACCTTGTCATTACCAACATGAGCAACCGGTGTTCCACACCAGAGGTCAATTTATCGTTGGTCAGATCCAACCACAAGCTAATCACCCGAAACATCCACATCCCGGCCCCACTCCCTATTAAGGAAAACCAACGTAAAAAAATTCTACAAAGCCAACTTCACACTTCTTAAGACAGAAGTGGCAAACTTCTCGACACCCATGCAGACAGAGAATAGAGGCACGACTGCTGAATCCAACACAAATGCACTTTATAAGCACTTACATGAGTGCATGGATCGTGCAATCCCTAACAGAACCAAGATGCTATCCTCCAAAAAAAGGAAGACAATCTGGTGGTCTCCTGCCATAAACAAACTCTACAACAGAAAAAAGAAACTGTTGCAAAAGAGAGTAAAATCCCATGACTGGAGGAACTCCCTGGTCAGCCTCAGTAAGAAGCTGAGATCCCTAATAAAATACTCCAAAGCTAGTTATGAAAACAAAATTGCCACTGATTCTAAAGACAACCACAAAGCATTCTATAGCTATGTCAAGAATCTCAATGGCAACACTCAGATCTGCTCTGAGTTACAGCACAATGGCACTAAATATACAGAACCAACTGATATTGCCAACATCCTGGCAGATAGGTTCAGTGCTAACTTTACCCCCCTCTCACCACCTAAAGGCCCCATCTCTATACCAGAAGAATGCAAAGTTCCTGTAATCACGGCTGCACAGGTAAAAAACACACTCTCCAAAGCTTAAGAACACAGCATCTATGGGACCTGACAACATCCCAGGCTGTATTCTACACGAACTACAGAGCGAACTGGCACCCCACCTAAGTACCATGTTCAATCATAGCCTTACCTCAGGCTTTGTGCCTACTGAATGGCACACAGTGATGGTCATCCCACTCCACAAAGGGGGCGTCACCACAGACCCTGAGAACTACCACCCCATTAGCCTGATGAGCCTGGTCTGCAAGGCTATGGAATGTATCATCATGGAACTTATAAACAATGACATTGGTAATCTCCAAACTCTGGACCCCACCCAGTTTGGGTTTGTAAAAGGCAGATCATGTCTCCTAAACCTGATAGACTTCTTTGAAGTGGTCACCAAAGCCGTAGATGAGGGTAAGGTGGTTCACACAGCCTATCTAGACCTCACCAAGGCTTTCAACACCATCCTCCACTCTGGAATTATAGATAAACAAACTAAACTAGGTATAAATCCCTATGTCACAAGATGGATTGCCAACTGGCTCCCTGACAGAACCCACACTGTGAAAGTAGCAGACTCGAAATCCGACTTCAGACAAGTGGTGTACCACAGAGTTCAGTCCTGGGTCCTCTCCTGTTTGGAATCTACTTCTCTGAAGTGCAGGCTAACACAGAAGGTCTTTGGCTAATGAAGTTCACAGATAACTGCAAACTAGGAGTAATAATCAAAACTCCTAATGATGTGGACATCCTACAAAAGGGCCTCACTGAGACAGATGCCTGGTTTCAAAGACATGGCCTCAAGCTCAATGCCAAAAAGTGCATTGTCATCCCTTTTGGTAAAAACTCTGTACTCATGAACTACCACATAGGCGGTAGTCTACTTAACACTGAAAGTATGATGAGACCTTGGGACACAGGTGGACAGTAGTCTCTCCTTTGATAATCACATCACCACAGTAGTCAGGAAATCCTTCTACATGGCACACCTCATCACAAAAGGTTTCTCATCCAGGAAAAAAGAGGTAATTGCTCCCCTGTACTCATCACTCATTAGACCCATTATGGAATACAGCACCCCTTTTGGTATGTACCTCACAAGACATCTACAACAACTGGAAAGGCCACAGAAATACCTCACAAAGAGGATTATCAGCCTCAAACAGATGCCTTATGCAGACCGTCTCAAAAAACTCCAGCTTTACTCCATCACATATCGCCTACTCAGAGGCAATCTCTGCCTAACATACAAATCTATGTCAAACCCAGAGCTGGTGGATATGCTCCACTTAAAGAAATCCCAATCTCTCCAAGTTACATGCTCTAGGGACCTAAACCTTGTCACCACAATAAACAGAACATGCTGGAGGGATAGATTCCTCTCCCAGAGACTTCCCATACTCTGGAACAAACTACCTATCTATATCAAACAAAGCTCCTCATTAGCACTCTTCAAGAAGAATCTTGATGATTGGATGGGAGATAGGAAATTCACCCCGGGGATCACTTCTGTGGCTCTCCTCGACAGGGGCACAGGAAAATAATTTTCTTGGGTGGCGAAAGCCAGGGTACCTTTTTGGCTAGGCTTATATAGGCCCTAGGGCCAATAGCCTAGTACCTACCTATGAAGAATGAATACTGTCCATTCAAGACTCTGAGAAGTGTGGAAAGCCTTTTATCAAAGGGGGAAAAAAGCTAATATTTAAATTCTGCCTAGATATTCTAAGTTGCACCTACAGTGACTTATGTGGTGATACTTTTTTGTACTTTTCAGCTTTCTTTTCAATGTTTTAGTGAAAAAATTTATCGGTTTGCATTTTTTTAGTTTGTTCTGGAATCTTAGTCTTTGCAGTTGTGGGAAGATTGTGTATTACTGCAAGATTTTAGCATCATTTGCACATTATACTACACTTCTACCTACATAAGTAGAATTACTTGTAAAAATAACTGACAGGAGGCTAGAAACTACATATAGCAAATGTCTAAAAAAGGCAAAAAAGGAACAAAAAGGGTTAGTTATCTGATTAACAAAAATTGGAGGGAAGCTTTGCAATGGTGACCAGTAAGTGGTACAACATGGGAGAGAAGAAGGAGAAATAACATTAATAGACATATTCCTAAAAGTAAAAAAAGATAAACACATAATTAGAAGATTATAAAAAGAAAACTGATATTACAGAAGGTCACAGATGTGGTGAACAAGCATTCCAACTGCCTACAGAGGATGAAGTGAAGCCAAATGCCACAGATGTAAAGGTTAAGTTATTGGAAGTGAGTCTAACTGAGCAGGAAAACAGATCACATAGAAAAACCATAGATTTATAGGCATACCAGAAGGTTAGGAAGGCAATAAATACAAACAATTCATTGCACAGCAACTGGTACGATAAACAAATATTCTTGAGCATGAGCTACACATAGAAAGGGCACATAGAACTGCATGGAACCCAGTCAAAGGTGGTGGAAAAGAGTATAGGGCAGTTTTCATGCAGTTTGCTACATATGAACTTAAAGACTGACTCCTTACATGGCTATGGCAGCCAGGAAACAACCTACACCTGGGGACATAAGAATAATATGTCAATAATTTCTTCTTAAATCCTAATAGAGGATAGTCAGTTGTGTTCATATCAGTGAAATGACAGTGTAGGCTGAAGGTTCTTTGGTTCAGGTTATTATATCCAGCAACACTGAAAATGCCTTTCCCCAATGGACTGAGGAAGTTCAACCATCCAGATTTGGTCATGCAGGCCTTGTATTTTAATGGTAGGAAAAACAGGAAGGCAGATAATGGCGGGGGGAAACAGAAAGAGTGAAATATGAACTCCAACTAAGGAAATGACAGGAGGAATCAACACCTTTCTACTGTTTAAAAATATAGAACTATGAAGGAGAATGTAGAGTTGTTTCAGGAAATGCATGCAAAACAAGAAAGGGAAATGTGGAACAGAAATGCAGAAATATCATCTCAAAGGCAAACTAACAGCTGAAGTGTTGGAGAAGCAAAATTGTTTAAGAAATCCTTTTTTAAAAAGGCCACAAGGAAGAAAGCTATTGACTAAAGCAGCTACAGAAGAAAGCAAAAAACCCTATCCACTAAAGCTGAACATGGTTTAAACTCTATTCATCTGGTAAAATGATAACTACAACAATGAAACAGCACATAAAAGTAAAGTAAATCCTTCACTGTTTATTGAATAATGTTCTATAAAATAAACTGGATGGAAATAAAAACTTGAAATAAAAAACAAAGGCTTTGTTTAGAAATGATGAACAATACTAAGGAAACTGAATAAATGAAGTGATACAATGTAATGGGTAATAAATTAAAATAAGAAAGAGGCTACTTAAATAATTAAGCTTGCATATATGAGGTGACGAAAAATAAAATAGATTTTTTAAATGTGATATTGAATACACCACAGAATGTTGAAACTATATCAATGTAAGGGTTCCACTAGTCAAACTGAGGAGATACAAGACAATGGCCATAAGCAAGAACACATGATCAGCAGATGCATATGCATCTGACTGCTGGAGGCTTCCAGAATAAGAACACTGGGTGAGACAAGAAGAGAAAGCCCATATGCAACAATTCTATAAAATAAGAACAAGTTAAGTGACATGAAGGAAGTTGGTTCAATTGAAGAATGTCTTCAAAAGGAAATAAGAGGGCAAAGAGTGAAAAACAGAAAAAAAGGGCAAATATACTTAGAACAAAACACATAATGTTAACCAGGCCAAAAAGGGCAGAGGGTTCCACTTTACACAGGAGCAAGATATAACACATGTAAGAAACTAAGAAAAATTGTCTAGAAGAGGGAACAAACTGGGGTATAAACAAAGCACAGAGCATAACAAGGTACAGAAAAATTACAGGGAGTTATAAATTTCTGGAAACAAACTATAAAAGCTGGCAAAGGCAGGATGGATAGTATTGCATGAGAAGGAGAAAGGAGCAAGCTAGTGAAGGATTAAAGTATAAACAGGATGAAGGAATAGATGGAAAAAGAAGTGTGAAGTGAGCAGGGAGAGGTGGAGGAAAGGGAGTTTCTAGAGCAATATTATTGTTTCCAAGCCTATAGGGGGGGTGAGGGCATGAAAGAATTGTTGCAAGAAAGCATAAACAAGGCGAGTCTACCCTTGGAGGTTCTCTTTTTTATAAATAGTTTGGAGAGGGGTGAAAAGATTAAATCAAAGAATACTAAACGGTTTCAATCAAATTTTATTATTATTATTATTTATTATTTTTTGTTTAATGGAAAAATCCAAAGGGTCAAAGCCCATTTTCAGCTGAGGCCCAGGAATAAAAGCTCCTGCAAGCAATTTAAGGTACTTGTGACAAAGCCAACTTTTATAAAAATATATTAAATAGATAGTTCTTAAGACATCTAGCTACAAATATGTAATTGTTCTACAGTGACATTATACAGAGATAAAAGAGCTATTTCTTATATGGTGGCATTATACATGATATTAAACTGCAAGTATAATACATTTGGCATGCAAATAGTTCATGTGCAATACATGTGACAAGTAGACATTAGATATCACTTAATGATATGGATATGGAGGGTAACAGTATAGATGTTAGAAATAAATAAAGTCGAGGTAAGGTGCATGAAACATTAGTCAGTAGATAGATAAAGGCTAAAGCTAGAGGGGCGACAGAGGCATTGTATAGCTGATGATTCAAGAACAGTGGTAGACAGTATTTGAAGGAAATGGATAAAGTAGAAAGATACAAAAATAATATCAGTGCATGAAGTAGAACTAATTATAGCAGGGGACTGAAACTAAATAATGAGGAAGAATCTGTGAAATGAAAATGAGTCAGGAGGATCATAAAGACAAAAAAGGTAGCCAGGCTTTTGAAGCATTTAGGTCTAATAAACACTGGATTTACAAATTATAGTCCCAAGTGGCATTCATGGTCAAGAAATGATAAAATAATGATATTACGGGACCAAAAAGAACTAACTGAAGAAATCTGGGGCCTATAACCTTTTCAGTTCATTAACAGGTAGTCATAAAAGTCAAACTGGGAGCAACAGGTCCCTGAAATGGAATTTGGAGATTCTAAACCTATATACTGACATAAAATAAGCAAAAAGAGAAGATAAAAGTAAGTTGGAAGAATTTCTGAGAAATATAGGGGAAGAAACAACAGAAGAGTGGGACAAACTTACAGAGGAACTTAAGATCATTATCCCGGTGACAGAATGAGAAAGAAGACAACAAGAGCAGAGGAAAGGAGTGGAATTAAGAGAATGACTAAGGCATTCACAGTTGAAAGGAGCACAGTTAAATGAAGAAGAAGCACACTAGTGAAAGAGATAAAAACTACATTTCAAAAAATGGTGGAGGATATAATATTGGCAAAAGTGTAGGTATTAGCGAGAGATGTAATACAACTCACCATCAGCATCAGGGTGCTTATGACTTAAATAAGTATGCAAAAGGGAAGGAGAGTAGTATGTGGGCTGAAAAAGGAAGGAAGTAGGGAAATAATGGAGCCACCTGGGGAAATCCTTCATGAGTTTAATGAATATTTAAGGAAGTTATATAGTAGGGAGGAGGTGTAGGAAACTAGAGACCATAAAAAGCATGTAGGCAATAATAAGAGGATTACATTTATGGCAATCACCACAAGGTAGGAGAAAGAGTCTCCTGAGCATCATTATAAAGCAGGGAGTAGAGGAAATATTAAACAGTTAAAATAAGTCGTCAGGGCAAATGTAATCCCAGTGGAGGTGCAGCGGCTAGGGGGAAGAATTTGTTGATTGAGTTCTGGGTCGAATTATTTAACAAGGTGATTTAATCAAAGAAAATACCTGAATCAGTGAGAAAAAGGATAATAGTGGTCCTGCCAAAAGAGCAGAGGGACCCTGCGTTGGTGGTATCTTATAAAAAAATAACAATTTTAAACAATGAATGCAACATTTTTTATGAATATAATGTCTAAAAGACTGGCAGATCTCCTGCTGCAAATAATAAACATGAATTAATGTGACTTTATTCCGGAAAAAAGCACCTTTGATAATATAGTAAGGACACAATGAGAATAAGGAAAGCACAGTACAATAGGAGAGAGGTAGCTATTTCATCCTTTGATGCAGAAAAAAATTTAACAAGGTAGATTGGGGGTTCTAGTTATAGTATTAAATGTCTATGCAGAGAAGGGTAGAATTCTGTTCTATACCTAAGAATGTAAAAAAGGCAAGAAGATTCCAAATATTTGCATGGAAGTGCTTACATAAGTATTTATATAAACCAGCAAAGTTAAGAAGACTTTACCTGCAGGTACCAAAAAAGTACTCTCCCAAGACAAAGAAAAAATCCATTTATATAAAAGATAAAAAAAAATTAACATATTCCCAGTTGCAAATATTATACATCACATATATTCTTTTGTATAATTATATTTAATCCAACATTACATAAATTGATCAATTCCTGCCTTTCTTTAAAACCTCACTCCTCCTCCAAAGCATTATTCTTCATGTATTTTTCCCACAATTTACATTTTTCTATGTAATTTGCTCCTACCTTTTTCTAAAGATTCCACTTCCTGTTCTTTTGCGTCTGTTAGAATATTTAATACTTCAAATACAGTTGGTTTAGACTTTGATTTCCATTTTCTAGTAATTGTTTTTTTAACAGCCACCAGAATTAAACTTGACAAGGGCATAATATATCCTGGCAATTCAGATCCTATATCCCAGCTCAAAAAAAAAAATAATTTTCTAGTTACACACATTTGCTCACCAAATATTTCTGACAAGAGTACTCTGTAAATGTAAATATGCCTGTGTCACAAGTGATAATTCAATAAAGGTGTTCAAAAGAGTACTCTGTATGGGATTTTTAGAGTTTACCAACTCATTACACTCCTAAAACATATGTTCCCAGTTATCTCTTTCTTCCCCATCACACCTCCAACATTTGCCATCTACCTGAAGAAAATGTATTTGTTGTCTGCTTGGGGTATAAAATACCTGTGAAAACACTTCCAAGCAAAATCTTCTAGACTTTTTTGCATATTTGGGAGCCATACATACGTATTCCCATTGTTTCCTTGTGAGTTGCTTATCCAGTTTCTCCTCCCAAACTTTCTTAACCTCCTTTCATTGATTCCTATAGCTATTATGCAATATTTTATATACGCAACTAACTAATCCTTTTTAACAGATGCTTCTTTTCTAGATTCAATTAAAACTTTACCAGAGCAGGTCTTTTTTTTCTTAGGATCCCCCTAGCCCTTTCTCTTTGCCTATATTTTGATGTCATTTCCTGATAAGGAAGGCAGCCTCTAGTCTGCAGTCCAAATGTCTTCTTGGCCTCTTCCCATTCTATTACTTTTCCCACTCTAGTCATTTGCTCCTAACACCTTGCTTTCTTTACCATTTTTGTCCAATAAATTCCAGCATTTTCTTGCCTGATCTCTGTACCCCTAATTGCAGCCATCTCTAGCTGCAAAATCTCCTCTCTCCATTCTTGTGTTGGCTTAGTTTTTAGAATACTTCTAGTGGGTACCTATGAAAAAGGTTGAATACCTTGGAAAAAAGCTAGCCCAGCCTGCAGGGGTGTAGCTAGGATTTTCAAATTTGTACTCACAGCTCGCAAACCGCTACCCCCCCCCCCCAGCCAAGCTACGGCCATTCTCATAATTCACGGTTCGCTCTTTTAGTGTCGATGAAGAGGCATTTGCTGTAATGCCTATTCAGTAATATAATATAGATTCACTCAAACTAGGTTAGTTGAAAATGAACTTGAAAGTCAGTTCTTTAAAAAATGCAGCATGGTAGTTGGGGTAGAGGTTTCATGCTTTTGTATTCTGTAACTAAGGTACAGGTTTTGAGGTTGAGTAAATTACTAATCACCTGCTACCCCTAACTAGGGTGTTTCACTCACACACACAACCCTACCTACCTCTTAGTGCAAGAAATATGGACAAAGCCTAAAATAAACAGAGACAGATATTAAATAATGCTCTCGTGAACCTAGAAAGTTGCTAGAATAACAGGATTTGTGCTAGTATGAGTTTTTCTAGAAGTCTGAAACTCAAATGTCTGTCATTATTTAGTAACTTCAGCCTTCAATGATTTTCTAGAAAATCACAAAATTTATGAGGAACAGACAAAAAATATGGGGCAAAAATCTGGACATTCTGCAAAATTTGGACAGTTGAGAGGTATGCTACCTACCTCTTACACACACACACACACACACACACACACACACACACACACACAATATCTCTGAACCTCTTAGAACAACAAACCCATAAATAAAACTGAGGCAAAGGCCCAAAAATAGGGACATTTTGTAAATATTGCTCTTATAAACTTAGAAAGATAATAGAATAGTAGTAGGTCTTGCATTAGTATTAATTTTTCTGAAAGGTATGAAATCAGAAACTCAAACGTCTGCCATTATTTTCTAACTTCAAGTCTTTAATGATTTGCCACTAATTTGCCAGAAAACCACAATTTTATGAAAAATATGATGCAAAAATATAAAATTGCCACACAATACAGCTGGGAACCTATCAAAGAAGGGACACTTTTTTAATATTAGCACTGTTAACTTGAGCAGCTGACAAAATTAGAGAATCTACATGCATTTCTGAAATAAAAGTAATTTATAACTCTGATAATAACAGTTATTTATAATTGTAAACCCTCCACGTTTTCTTCCAAAATTGCTATTTTGCTGAGGGATTATTAGGGGGAGAGCAACATTTTGAGGCAAAACTGGGGACAGTTGAAAGGTTTGGATATTCCTAATTCTATAAAGCGATTTATTTGCACATACCTCTCAACCTCTTAATGCAGGAAATCTGGACAAGGCCAAATATATTGGGGGAACATACAAACAGTACTAAAAATTGATTCTGTATAAACTTAAGACAGTTGATAGAATATGTAAAACCAGAAACTGGTCTCTCCACGATGTAACAAATAGCAAGTTTACCAAGTAGTTAAATAATCCAGTAGAGCATGTAGAAAAATAAAGTAGAACCTTTTATTTTCAACAAGTGGGATGATTTTTTTGACAGTTGATAGAATAACAGGTCTTGCTTTAGCATGCATTTTTCTGAAGGTTATGACATATGAAACTTAATGTCTGTCATTATTTAGTGACTTAATTCCTAAATGATTTGCCAGAAAAGTTTTATTTTGCATCTTACAGCACAAACACCAATAAATATCTGCTAAACAAAGCAATGCAGTCTCACAATGAAACTAGACTTAGCATTAAAACTTCTCTGCCCTTGAAACTCACATTCATTGAAACAGCATTGAAACCCACATTCAAAGAAAATGTATCTCGGCATCTGGCCAGTGGTGGATAAAGATTACATTTGGGCAGTTTAAGTAGTAAAGCAGAATGGACCTGCAAATGAAATAGTCGCACCCCCCCCCCCCCAGGTCAAGTAGTGAACAGACCTGATCATTTAAATGTGGTAATGAAATTGTAAAGCAGAATGGACCTGCAAATCAAATAGTCGCACACACAGTACAAATTTAAAGCAGAACCGGCTGCAAATCAAATACTCAGACACTTCAGAACCTGCAAATTAAATACTTACACACAGTCATAAGTGGACCTGGTACCTTGCTGCACTCAATGAACTGAATACTTCACATGCAGAGTTTAGGTAATAAAGCAGAATGCAGTAATTGAATAAAATGCAGAGTTTAAGTAGTAAATCAGAACAGACCTGTAAATCAAATAGTTGCACGCACACGCACCCTCTCCCTGGCCTGAGTCAAGTAGTGAACCACTGAACGGAACTGATAATTCAAATGAGCTGTGCGCGGTAAATGAAACTAAAAAGCAGAACGGACCTGCAAATGAAATAGTCGCACACAGTACAAGCAGACCCTGCAAATCAAATACTCAGACACACTTCAATTCAAATATTTACAGTCACACTCACAGTAGTAAGTGAGCTTGGTGCCCTCCTGCAGTCTGTCCATTAAAATCACCATTAAATCTCTTATCCAGTTTAGGTGAACTTAGCCATTAAAAGTGTAAATGTCCTTATACTTTAGAAAAGTAAAATCGATCCATATGTTGAGAACTTATAGAGCCCTTAAAAGATGAAACCATTGCAGTAACATATATAAAAAGATCAAAAACTCACGCAAGTGAACTCACTCAAGGCTGTTTACAATGGTAACTTCAAAGCAACAGATCATAATCAAAGATAGCCGATTGGTTAAAATCTACTACAACAATTACGTATTGGATAAAAACTCACAATAAAGAATAAAATGCCATAATTAAAAACTTAGCCTACGATGCGTAGAAGTAGAACCAAAATATCAAACAGCTTGCACATAAGCTCCTAAGCTGAAAGTCGATCTAACCATCTAATTACTGCAAGCCATATAACAACAAAAAATATATTCATAAACTGTAACTTACGCGGCTACATTTATAATTGTAAAAACTGCACCCAATCACAGATTAAAATACATAAATCTGACCAAAATTGGTTGGTAATCATAGCTCTAGAATACTGCAAAATGTTAAACACTCAAAAGCATATCCGGGCATAATAAACCTACCTTTGTAACATGAAAACTTAACCACCAGTCCAGAAGCCATCATATTTGTAGACTGTATGTACTAAACCATGAATGCAGCCCTTCGATAAAGTCACACGACATCTGCATAGGGGCCATTAAGCCTGAATACCCATAGACAGAGCAAATCCCTCCAAAAGTAAAGCACTAAAACAGTTCTGTCACTGGATTTAAGGCAGAATTGACTAATCAATTTCTCACATCTAAAAATACCGAAATGCATACAAATTTAATGCTCGAACAATAGATAACTGCCGCGATCAGGAATTACGTTAGCATTGCTAAACAACTGGAAGCACAATAAGAGTAAATACAGCTGGCAAGTGGCAACAATAAATATGCTTTAAAGGCAACTGAAAGCAACCAAATATCAATGTCAACAGAAAATAAAACCTGACAACACTATACATAAAACTAGATGGCACCCATAGTCTCTGCAGCTCTGCACTTACCTTTAGGATAGCTGCTGCACCTGACGTCCGAGACACAAGTTGCTGCTACTCAAACATAAACACAAGCCAGTGATTCAGCAGTCGCATCCCTCAAGCTGAATTCCGACAGGCTGTTCATGATGCTGATGTTATCGCGTACGTGATGACATCAGTGGAAATTGCCGTGGAAAATTAAAAAAAAAAAAGGCCGGGAAATAATTGGGAATAAAGGGGGGCCAATCGGAATTTTTCATTAATTAAAAAAGCTACCCCAGCTACCCCCTCTTCTAAAGAACTTGTACTGAAATCAGTACAGTGCGTACGCCTCCCGACGTCCCTGAGCCCAGGCAAATAAGTTCTACAGTAAAAACTTATTTTAATCTTGTTGTAAAACAGGTCCATGTTTTACAAGATTAAAAGAAGTTTTTATTGTAGACATTGTTTGCTTGGGCTGTTTTTCCAAGGTATTTCATTTTATTCCTAGGTGCCTGCTAGACGCAATCTTTCTTGTTCACTAGTTTCCTTTGAATGCTTGTCCATCATACGTTTGTGTTTTTAACTATAATATTCTGTATGGCAGTTATTATGCTCCTTTAGGATCTGCATCCAAAATCCCAGCCTCTCCTTACTTCTTGAAGATCTTCATTATCCCTTCCCTGTGAATTATATGGTCATGTCCTAGCTTTGGTCAATATATCTACCAAGTTGATAAACATTAAATAAAGAACAGACAAGTTAGTTTTATATGTAGTCTAAATCACTATGCATTCTCTTTGTATCAAGCAATAAGAAATATGTTCATTGGGTTAAAATCAATGGTTAAAACTGCAAGTGATATAGTATTTTGTTCTCAGGATATAAGTAAAAAGAAATGGGAGCATGAAGAGAAACTACACCCGTTACTATTTTTATTACTAGCTTGATTATATTTGAACATAGATCTATTCGTGTCACCTGATACTTATTTATCTTACTTTGTTTTTGTAAATAAGAACTCCTATATTCCTGTGGATTATAACAAGTTGTTACATGTAGTGAATGTGCTGTACAGTAAAAATCAGTACTGACCTTTAGAACAGACAAGGCTTTACATGTCTCTAGAGCACAATTAGTGGATTTTAAAAAGCCTAGATCCTTGCACCATGTGCGGCCTTTTCACTTATATTTCTATATTAGTAAGCATACATCATTTGTCAAACATACATCATTTCCATTGACTGAAACAAACCATTACCTCTAAGGTCTGTTAACTTGCTTAATACTGAAAACATGACATCATGAAGCAATCATGAGAACAGTTTGCAGTAAACACTCCAGGTACGCATGTCCTTTTCTATTTATTTAAGCACTAATACAAATAATAAATGTATTATCTCTATACATTAGGTTATATATATATATATATATATATATATATATATATATATATATATATATACATACTTGTCAAGCCTTCATTTAAGGGGGGCGTGGCCAAGGATGAACACAGGATAGCAGCAGATTTCTTCAGCTCCACCAATTTCATTACATTGACAGGAATTAATTACTTAAAAAATTAATTCTTGAAGTAATTTTCTTTCTAAATATGTTTGTTTTATATAGTTCTTGAACTATATCTAAAAAAGAAAGAAAATCTTAATAATATTCCTGTCAGAAATTACTTTGGAAATTTTCCTGTCAGTTTATCAGTCTGAAATGAGTTCCAGTAAGACAAATTCTCAAGACTCCAGCATCAAGAAAGAACTTCAGTCTCTGATAATTATAGTCCAGCAACTTACTGCTAAGATGGATAAAATGGATACTAAAATAGACACTTTCATAGAAAAAAACTACAAAACAAATAGACTTGTTACATATGGACCTGCAACAACAGAAGATCCAGATGACAGGCATAGAAGAAGCTGTGAATGACATGGAAAATAGAATACAAGAAGAGGAAATCAACATTGAGTTTCTGCTGAAACAAAATTCACATTTACAAACAAAGCTGGATGACCTGGAAAATAGATCTAGGCGCAATAACATTAGGATTTTTGGACTGCCAGAAAATATTGAAGGTAACAATATTACTTCTTTTTAAACAACATGGCTCCCTAAAACTTTAGATTTACCAGAAGCATTCTCTTTTGGTATCGAAAGAGCACATAGATCTATAGGTAATACTAACTCTAACAAAAACTATCCTAGATCAGTTATAGTTAGATTTCTATCATCTTTTGATAAAGAGATGGTTCTTAAATCTGCTTGGGCTAAAGCTCCTGTTAAGATTAATGAAACAACTGTGCGTTTTGACAATGACTATTCTTCCATGGTATTAGCTAAAAGAAAAGTTTTTCTGCCACTAATAAGGGAGCTTAGAAAAGCACAGTTTAAAACATACCTTCTGTTTCCTGCCAAGCTTAAAATCTTCCTTCCTGATGGTCCTAAAATTTTCGATGACTTAGACTCTGCCTTACTGTTTATCAAAAAAAATAAGATTTTGGAAAAAATAGAAGAAATGGAATGGGCTAGTCCTTCGTTAAAGAGACTGGCAACGGAAACTTCGTGGAAGACTTCAGAGAAGAAGAAGAGACTAAAAAACAAATGATTTGTACTATGTTTTTTTTTTCTCTCTCATCATTTTATTTTATTATTAATCTTTTTAAATATAGTTCCTGCATTTTCAAGAAGCAACAAATATTTTGAAAAAGATTTAATCAAAGTTATTCTCTGTGTGCAAAGAAATGTTTTGTTTCATAACTAGTCAAAATATCTGGAGATTTAATGACAAGCTGTGATTTAACTTGTTTCTCTTTCTGAAGAGGAAAAATAAGGTCAGTACTTTGATACATTTTTTTTTCCCTTAAAAGTTTATATGTTCTTCAAATGCTATTCCTAATTATACTTTCTTGATTACACTGCTTATGCTTGTTTGTAAATAATCTGTCATGCTTTAACCAATAATAATTAGAACTGAATAATAGTAAATAATATGTTTTATTTTTAACTCTATTAATATAAACAGTAAGTAACATTCTTTTGTATATACTTCTTACAGCTTTCTCTTACATTTTTTTTTTATTTCTGCCTTACACCCTTTTACTTTCTACTCTCTTTTCTTTTCTTTATTAATATATAGAAATGCTTTTGATCATATAGACACAGTAAATAATAAGATTTGCATAGGAGTTGAGTTGGGACAAAAATGTTGAGTTTTGTTACTTATTAATAATTTTGGGCTTGATTTCGCTTACATAGAGTCTGTAATAACCTGTAGAATGCATTGTGAAGGTTTTGTCATGTTTAGATGCATTTACACTGCTAAATGAATGTTTGTCACTAGTTTTTAATAAGTTTCCTGCCAAAATGTTAAGAGAGACAATCTGGGATGTGGGCTGTCTCATGCACAGTGTCCATGAGCTACTTCAAAAGCTTCAACTCTCAGAATTCTCACAGAGAAGCTGAAAGCAGCTAGTCTCACCTTTGACCTAGATATCACACTGACACATCACAGATACAGGAATGACACTACCTAATTATACTTTCTTGATTACACTGCTTATGCTTGTTTGTAAATAATCTGTCATGCTTTAACTAATAATAATTAGAACTAAATAATAGTAAATGATATGTTTTATTTTTAACTCTATTAATATAAACAGTAAGTAATATTCTATTGTATATACTTCGTATAGCTTTCTCTTACATTTTTTTTTATTTCTGCCTTACACCCTTTTACTTTCTACTCTCTTTTTCTTTTCTTTATTAATATATAGAAATACTTTTGATCATATAGACACAGTAAATAATAATATTTGCATAGGAGTTGAGTTGGGACAAAAATGTTGAGTTTTGTTACTTATTAATAATTTTGGGCTTGATTTCACTTACACAGAGTCTGTAATAACCTGTAGAATGCATTGTGAAGGTTTTGTCATGTTTAGATGCATTTACACTGCTAAATGAATGTTTGTCACTAGTTTTTAATAAGTTTCCCGCCAAAATGTTAAGAGAGACAATCTGGGATGTGGGCTGTCTCATGCACAGTGTCCATGAGCTACTTCAAAAGCTTCAACTCTCAGAATTCTCACAGAGAAGCTGAAAGCAGCTGGTCTCACCTTTGACCTAGATATCACACTGACACATCACAGATACAGGAATAGCAGATTAATAATATGTGTTAAAAACCTATGTCCCAAACATATACATTACTATAACTCATTTAATTCATCTGATTGACAAGCATAAATAATTTTATAACTCTATACTGGAAGAAATTGTCATGTGATATATTTTAAAGCAGTAGTATAGCATGTTTGTAAAATCTGGTTACTAAAATGTGTTTGCTGTGCATTATTTTGTATAAAGTAGACAGATTTATTGAAGGGACAGCAATGTAAGATGGTGCTCAGTAAAGATACAACTCAGTGAGATCAGATATATATATATATGTATGTGTGTGTGTGTGTGTATGTGTGTGTGTGTATGTGTGTGTGTGTGTTTGTGTGTGTGTGTGTGTGTGTGTGTGTGTGTGTGTGTGTGTGTGTGTGTGTGTGTGTGTGTGTGTATGTGTGTGTGTGTGTATGTGTGTGTGTGTGTGTGTATGTGTGTGTGTGTATGCATGTGTATATATGTATATATATATATGTATATGTGTATATGTGTGTGTATGTGTGTATGTTTGTATATATATATATATATATATATATGTGTGTGTGTATGTGTATGTGTGTGTATGTAGATATGTATATAAATGTTTCTGAGAATCTGCTTAACTATGAAGTATGATTTATAACAATTTCTATGAATACAATATTTTATTCTATTGGCAATAATGAGTTTGAGTAAATGCTCATATACAAGCAATTCAAGGTTTTTTTTGGAAGCAGTTAACTGTATTTACATGACAGAAAATAGATGCATCCTAATATATGTAATGTCTGAATCATATTAGCCAAAGTTTTTGATTTAAATGAATGTTAGAACTTATTTTTCTCTCCTCTTGATTTCTAACATCAAGATTATTTGAATGCTATTTGCATACAATTGTTTTATATTACATGGATGTATATAGTAGTATGAACAGTTTTTAAAAAAAAAAAAAAAAAAAAAAAAGGTTTATTTTAGTTTATATGATGCTGTTTTACCAAATGTGTAGTCTTGTCTTGCTAGATAATTGAATTGAAAACTGTTAACTTCAGTTAAATATAACTAGTATTAAATTGATAAGGTGGTAGCTGATGTACTGCTGCTTAGGGTAGGGGGTTAACTTGAGTGGTAAATACTACTCTAAGTTGGAGTTTACAACTCCAGGCTGGATGCAATGTTTAATCCTTACATTATTTTCACTTGTTCATTGTTATTTGTATATAGTTTTGACATCCACAATATATTTTGTACATTCATTGTCACTACAAACAAAATTGAATCCTATACGAAATCCCATAAGAGATTCAATAAATACAGCTATATTTAAAGGTACACCTAAAGGAGGAGATGTAACATTACTTATCTTGTTATTTGTTATTTTGATCATAAGATTCTTAAGCTTTAAAAATGCCAAATGACATCTTTAAAAGGAATTTCTTTAAACATTAATGGATTGAATAATCCATGTAAAAGGGCAAGCCTAATAAGATACATTAATTTACATAAGGCCAACTTAGTCTTCCTACAAGAAACCCATCTCTTGAAAAAGATATTGATAAACTAGCCACAAACAAATATACAGTATTGGTTGGTTCAGAGCACACTCAGAAAAAAGAGGAGTGGCTATTTTATGGAATAAAAGTATGCCCATTCCTAAAACCATTAAGTCTTATCAGGATGACAAAGGAATGTTTTGTATGGTTACAATACAAATTAATGGGAAGACTTACACTTTAATTAATATATATTGGATACCTGGAATTGGTATTAATACAGTGAAACATCATCTTGATAAGATCATATCATTCTCTATAGGAGATATTATTTTAGCTGGTGACTTTAATTGTATACTACATGAAAGTGATACTACCACTATAGGAAAGAGAAGAATTACATCTAATGCAAAACATTTAAAGGATTTTGCTAATTCTTATCATTTGAATGATATTAATAATCATTACCATACACCTTTTTTTCTAACAGATACAAAACTTATTCAAAAATAGATAGGGTCTTTATTTCTAACCAGATGGTAACAGATTTAATTAATTCCAAAATCATTTCATGTCCTATATCTGATCATAATTCAATTGTTTTTGAATTCATGATAAAAAATACTCATAATGTTCAGATCAAAAGGATACCAGCATACTTAACTCAACTAAAAGACTATAAAGAATATATACTTTCAGAAGTAAAACATTTTTTAGACATTAATAACACTCCTGAAGTCTCCATTGTTTATGTTTGGGATGCCTTAAAATCATATCTATATGGACAAAGTATCAGATGGTATAATAATAAAAGGAAATCTTGGGATAAGGAATTGTTAGATATTCAAAGTAAATTAGACTCATAAACATAATAATAAAGAAAATATTATGGACAAGAAAGTTATTGAAGAAGTAAACAAACTAAATGAGAAATACAAAGAAATTTTAACTCATAAAGTTAAAATAACTTTAGAGAAATACAAGTTTTTGTCTTATTCAATAAGCCCCAAATACTTACATAGACTTAAAAATAAAACAAAAAGGTTGAATAAACAAAACCATATCAAAGAAATCTTTTCTCTAAGGAAAAAGAAGAATGTTTCTAGTATACCAGAAATACTAGATGAATTTAGAAATCACTTTCACAAAATTAACCATAATAATATTAACATGGAACCTAACGATAAAAATAAAGGAGTTTATAACCACAAATATGAATAAAAAGCTTAATAAACAACAGATTAAACTATTGGACAAGAGTATTTCATATACAGAAGTTATTACACAAATAAATAAGCTTAAATCAAACAAAGCACCGGGTAATGATGGTATTATACCAGAGATATATAAAATCCTTTCTAAAAATACATATTCATTAATACATAAGGTTTTTATTTTGGCCCAAACTGAGTTAATAACCCCCCCATCTTGGCAATATACATTTATTTCGCCAATTTTAAAACCTAATAAAGATCCAACTAGATGTCCTTCATATCGGCCTATCTCATTACTTAATGTTGATTATAAAATGTTTATGAATATCTTTGCTGATAGATTGAAGACAATCATTCCCGGCATCATAGATATAGATCAGACAGGCTTCATTGTAAATAGAAATACTTTTGATAATATAAGAAGAACTTTAACATTAATAGATTTTGCAAATAGGAAAAAGAAAGATTTAACACTTATTAGTCTTGATATAAGTTCAGCATTTGATTCAGTAAGTTGGGACTATCTGTTTACCTTAATAAAGTGCACAAACTTCTCGGATGCATTTGTAAATCTAATTGAACATTTATACAAAGGAACGTTGGCTTATATTAAGGTAGGAACATATGTTTCACAAAAATACCCATTCTTAAAGGTACAAAACAAGGATGTCCACTTTCTCCACTATTATTCACTTTAGTAATGGAGCCTTGGGCTAATTTGATCAGAAACAGTACTGACATAGAGGGTTTTGAAATAGATGAAAATACAACATCCAAAATTCAACTTTTTGAAGATGATGTTCTAATTACATCAGCAGGATCTAATTCTTCTATACAGTCTCTATTTGATAACATGATGAATTTTAAAAGTATTTCTGGTTTAATATTCAATGAAGAAAAAACTAAAATACTACCTATATATACACGAAAAAATATTCTCATTAGTGATTTCACTAAATATGTACCCAATTCAGGTCAGATAACTTATTTAGGTATAATACTATCTAAAGATATTAAATCTATTATATATAATAATTATAATACCTGTTTTCTTAATATACAAAATCTTTTTAATACCTGGAATAATATGTTTTTACTATGGAGGAGAGACTTACAATTATTAAAATGATAATATTCCCCAAGATTTTATACTTAATACAATCAATAATACTTCCACCTACAAAAATAATTATCAAGAAACTGAACACACTAATGTTAAATTTCTTATGAGCACCTAATAGACCTAGGATTGCATTAAAGAAACATACTAATAGCTGGTCTCAATGGGGTATTTCTTTTCCAGACTTTAATTTATATACTATCTCTTCTATTGTAAAAGTTATTACTTTATTAATAGATCAGTCATATGTCACAAAATGGAAAGATTATTGGGAGCTAATTAGTATACACTTCATGAAAATCTCCTTAACACATAAAAATATGATTGTAAATAACTCCATGTTATGGTTACTAAAGGAATTTTGTACTTCACCTATTACACCTAAACATATGGTTTGTTACCCATTAAATATTATTATTAGTTATCGTAACTTTATATTCATGCACCCTAAGTATAGGGAATGGAATTTTATTGTATTTCCTATAATGTATACTCAGGGTATGCTTTTGTCATCTACTTCTGAAGGAACTCATTTAGCTATAGATAATGATCTAAAGTACTGGTATCAGTTGATATCTGATAATAAAGTTAAAAATATAGATTTCTTAAAACAAGAATTTGATCTAAGAGAAACTTGCTGGTTAGAGGTTCAGACCTTTAGACAACATCTCATTAATAAAATAGATTTAATGTCTATAACTGTTAAAGAATCTATTCCAACACTGATTGATTACTTGATATTAAATTTACAACATAAAGTTTCTGATAAAGGTAAACTTTCATACATACATAAAGTTATCAGACAAGAAACTTTTACAGTGTAGATTCATACTGGAATTATTTCACTTCTATTAATGGGGACCCACCAAATCAACAAGATAAACAATATATATTGGAATCTGCTTATAGAACTACGTCTTCCATTGTCTGGAGACTTTATACATGGAAATTTTTACATAGATCTTTTATACACCTTTGATGATGAATAAAATAAATAATAAAGATAATCTATGTAAGAGATGTAATGTAGAAATTAATGCTGACTGGGCTCATATGTTTTATGACTGTATAAAATTGAAAGAATACTGGAAGTCAATTAATGAATTTTTGCAGGCTCTTTTACAGATAATTTCATTATTTCTAAATCTCTTATATTATTCAACACACCTGTACCTCAAAGTGTTAAAAAGGTTAAGCTTCCCTTGTTATTGTCTATTCTAGCAGTGGCTAGGAAAATAATAACTAGAAATTGGATTTCAGATACACCTCCTTCGTTCAATGAATTTAAAAATGTTATGAATATAGTGTGCCATATGGAAATAAACACAATTAGGACTAGAACAAACAGAAAAACATCTTATTTTATTGTATGGGATAATTTACAAAATTTGTTAAAAAAAATTTAATTTCAATAGCATGGTATTTTAGTTTAATTAATTGATCTGATTGTAGTGGATGTCTTTGTAAATACTTTAGTTGTTTTGTTGAATATTATAATAATACCTATTTTTAATTACTTGTATAAAATTGTTATGATATTTCTCTTATATGTTAAAACAATAAACCTGTTTTGAAAAAAAAAAGCCTTCATTTAAGGGTTCATATATTTTAGGCAATAGATTTTGCACAAACACTTCAAGAATCATGACAGTAAATTATTGGGGTGCCTTCTATTCACTAAACTGATAGGTAACTAGTGTTTGGAGAACAATGTCATTAGTTCTAGATGGACACTCTCACAAAAGCAAAACACCATCATAATTTCAGCTTTACACACACATCCTACATGTCATGCATGATTACACAACTTTCATCTTGTTATTCTTCATTAAATACATACAGTTTTGATTCATATTTTTTACCCAAAGAAATCAACTGTTTATTCAGATCCATAGAATAACTGTATGGTAAAGGTACATTAATTATGTTTAGCAGGACTTTCACAAATTAGCTGTTATCTTATTTTATTGCTGACTGACTATAGCAGCTGAATGAAACTATTGTTTTCTTGCAATCGCATGCTTGCAGTTTGTAATATTGTTTGGACTTCCTGGTTGAATAAAACAGGGTCAGTATGTAACACACTATGTAATGAAGGGCATTCATCCAAGGCAGTTGATGTTGACACAACCAGTGCCAGGATAAAGATTACTTATTAACAGATTAACTTTTCTGACACTATCAGATGTTGACACAACAGGCTGATAAATGTCTATTACTGCAGCTTTCTGAAGGCTACGTCATTAGACCATGAAGCAATACTAGTTACAGTTAATAACAAGTTAATAACTGATACCACAAGCTTATGTTATAAATTGTGACACATTCATGTAAAACAGTATTTCCATCAACTGAGCATCTTGAAAAAAATTATTTCAACAGGGTTAGCAAGTATAACCTTCCTATTAAGATGCACATCATGTTTTTCCTTCTCACTCTACTGTATTACATTTGTTTTGCCATGTTTTTATACTGTTACTGCTGCTATTGCTAAGAAAATTGTTGATGATCTAAAATACTTTCTTTTTTTCCATTAGGCAACTTTGCTGAGCAATGTGTTTACTTATTAATGTCAGCTACCCACTTCTTTTAGCACTGGACTGATTTACTTCTTCAGATATGAACTTCACATTCTGCTGCATGGCAGAGCTTCCTGTTTGGTAGTAAATGTATTTTGGAGAATCAAAATACTATAATAATAGTTAAGATACTTATTTTATTGTGTACACAATCTCTTTTCCCATTTGTTTCATTTTCCTATTCAGTAGGCTATTTCCATATAACACAGAAGTCACTGCTGTGATTAGCTGTCTCCCAGACACTGATGTAAAATATAACCTTTACTATGTAACAAGAATGGCACCAGTGTGTCCTAGTAATGATTTCTCAGAGGTGGAGAGTGGCATACAGCCATGCAGTCACCTTTATTCCACCATCCACGATCTGTTCATAAATCTTTACTTCTGCTTTGGTATGAGAAAATGTATGTGTAGAGTACCTCAGCAACACCACCCCCCTCAAAAAATACTGTTGATTCAGATTATGTCCACATCTCAACGCTCAAATTGTGTTACACTTATTTATCTGAGAGTTAGCAATGTAGCAGACAACTGATTATGAATTATTTTAGTTACTGAGCAAATATAATGTAGTACAAACAGGTATGAACAAAGAAAAAGGGCCCCAGGATGGAGGAGGTGCAGATTCTAAGTCAAAGAATGTTATTATATGTGGAACATTATAAGAACCATGATGTCTAAGTGAAGGATTATAGAAAACTAGTAGCTTAAAAAGTCAATATGATAAGAGACCCTCCTCTATTTTTACATACCTTACTATTTTTAGCACAGTCCACATTTATATGTGAGATAATAATTATTAAGTGGTCCAGAAAAATAGTAGCATAAAATATTTCTTCAGTGAAAAGAAACAAATGAAATTAAGGACAATAAAATGATCCTTGACAATAAAAATCCCATCTGCCAAGAATATGTGAGTCACATATGCATTCATATCTTTTTTATGCAAAACTTTTATTGCAATATACGCAGTTTCCTTTGCATGAGTTTATTCTCCATTAAAAAAACAGAAAATGGATATTTACATCACCTTTAATAGGCCATTTGCCTAAAACTCTAACTATTAAAAAGTTAATGTTTAAAGTGTCGGCAAAGGCAAAAGAGTTGCATCATAAGATAACGTAATGGAACAATTGTTCTGCAGATATTGCATATCAGTATTCAGCTTCATTTTACTGACATTTTGCACAGCATAAACACTAAAAAAAGGTGTTATCTTTTTCAAGAGCAAAGTACATGTTATACAATAAACAGTTATATTTATAGCTGAGGTCTACTTTTAAACTGCACTGCTATCTACCTTTTTGTCTGACACAATGCTCAAGGTGACAGAGTAAATGTTCTGATAAAAGCAAATCTTACTGTGTGAATTCCCAAAGGAAAGAAATAGCTCAAAGCAAAATAATTATACTGAACTCTAAAATGCTGAACACTCAAAATTGTTCTCATTTTATGATAAATGGTATCTCTACAAAATCATGCACACAGTTTGTATAAAACAGCTATTCGGTATAATTCTGAAAATAAGCCTCTGGTTGCTATAGTTTGTCTAATAATATTTTCAGCAGTGGTAAATAATTCTATAAAATATTAATGCTCAAAATAAGATACAGCTTGCTGTTATATGATGCTTTTATTGTAGGACTATAAGGCAGATAACAAGCCACAGAAGTAAAGAATGTGATGACAGGTAAGTAAGCACAGCAATGGTCACCATTTTGTTGGCTGTTTATGTTTGTCTTGCATGGAGATACAGCTAAGCACATGGAAGTCCTATCAGTCTCAAGAGGAGTGGGAGATGTGATACAACTCCAAATTGTTAAAAAGCCTCTGTATCCCATGTCTTTTGCATCAGTTGTCAAAATAGTATAAATCTGAAAAGCAGCACTCACATCTGCATGTTTTCCTTTTAGGCATATCACACGGTAAGTAAATAAAATGGAATACCACCAACACAGAATGGATGAAACATATCACTGGTGTAACCTGATACTACAAATTCTTAACGAGTGCTACCAATTATTACTGTTTAATACAATATGTTTAATACAATATAAATTCCCAATAAGCTTAGTTCTCATAGCCCTGTGCATGAATGGAATTATAAAACTAGGAAATCCAGTGCACTAGTGGAACTAGCTGAAATAGGAAAGTCAAAATATTTTGCCACATATATTGTTATATCAGATATTTATTTTTTCAGTGCTTTCATCTATTCAAACTTCCCTGACAGTACATATAAAGTAATCATCTTTGTGACAAGAATGTGTGAAAAACCTGAGAAAAATGATTGTATGGCAAACATTCACTATGAACCCATTTGTTAACTTACTCCATTTTTATACATTTCTCTGGAAGAAAACATTAATTTAATGAGTAAGACAATAAAAAAACAAGTAAATAAATCTGCACTTTTCATGACATCAGATTACAAAATTCCCCTTGCTAAATGTACCTGTTGTTGACTTTGCTAATTAAATTGTCTGCAAGCAAGTAAAAGTTTGGACTGTTTTAAGGAAATGGAGTCATGAGGTTGCAAAACACTGAGTACTTGCAGTCATACAAATGAAGACATTGAGCAATATTCAGACTATAGCATTACTGGCAGATAGCACAGAGGATTAAAACAATGATTGGTTAATGTGCTGCTTCCTTTCAAGTTAAATCTTTCCACTTTCATTTGCTTGCTGTGGCCTGAGCAAGTCACTTAATGAAACAGTGCCATGGGGCAATTAGGAATTTGGGCTAAGCAATGACCTCCTGGACTGCATGCCTAGTAACTACCTATGAAGCTATGATGAGCAGATAAGTTACTAGGTTGTAAAGTCCCTACAGAAGATAAACTTTATGTCATTGAAACATTTAAAATATTATTTTATATTGTACATATTACGATTTTTTTAATATAATGTTGCCATTTCTTTGAGTGTTAAGCATCTAGGATAACGTGTAATTTCTCTAACAAATGTATGAAGAGAACTCAGCTAAGGGGATAATAACATTTGTTTTCTTGAAAGAACATTTTTTTTATTGTGAAAATACTTAGATATATTACTGATGATTAAAAGCAACTATCTTAGTACAGGCATGGCAAATTTCCAGATGGAAAGTGTTCCATTCTTTAGCAAGTAAGCACAAAACATAATTTTGCTATGACGAATGAATGGATTCCAACTGACAGACACAGTTACAGATTTTGCTCCGGAGGTGCAGTTGTAAGAACCTTACATGCAGTTGAGCAATACAACTCATCTTTGAACATGCCTGTCTGCTGTCATGTAAAATGTTCATACCTGCTTTCGTGTATTCTGTGCAGTTCAGTGGAATAAACTGCCTCTGCATTTCTGTGTCAATGCACAAGAGAAATATGTATAATATGGGCAGAAATTACAAGTTCTTAGGGTGGCATACTCTTACAGAATTTATTAAGTGCATTTCTGAGAACATAGTTCAGTTTTATACATATTTCACAATGGATAGTCTTTATTCCTCTATGGTAACCACACTAAGGTTTTTACATCTCATGAGAGAATGCACTATTTAATTTCCTTTTAAAAAAAAGAAAGAAATGGATTTGAGGAATGCTGTTCTACCAGACTCCCTAATGCAATATCTGGACTTGCAATGCACAGTCCTAAACACTGAAAAAAGACAAAAACTACATGAGGGAATATTGAACATAGCTCTTCTCCTTTAATTTTTTTTTGCAGGGGGACTTCGCCCTGCACAGATGATGTGGTGGTAAGCTCTCCCAACCACCCAAGCATATGTATACCAACTTGATGACCACCACATCTCAGACAAAAGGGAATATTCTGAGAAATGGCAATCTTGGACTTAGTAAATGTAAGTCCAAATTTTTCAGTCACTAGGTCGTAATATTATTGGACTTGGCATTCCAGTTCTTGAAATTTCAAACTGCTACCTTTCTTTTACAATACTGTGTATATTTAATATGACATACAATAATTTTATGGTGTCACTTTTCCTACCATGAACTTAGGCATATGTGTAAAGCCCTACAGACCTACTCCTGATACCTATCTCAAACTCAGTATACAGATACGCTAATTGTATCGTACCTACTCCTGATACTTATCTCAAACTCAGTATACAGATACGCTAATTGTATTGTACCTACTCCTGATACCTATTTCAAACTCAGTATACAGATACGCTAATTGTATTCTACCTACTCCTGATACCTATCTCAAACTCAGTATACAGATACGCTAATTGTATTCTACCTACTCCTGATACCTATCTCAAACTCAGTATACAGATACGCTAATTGTATTCTACCTACTCCTGATACCTATCTCAAACTCAGTATACAGATACGCTAATTGTATTCTACCTACTCCTGATACCTATCTCAAACTCAGTATACAGATACGCTAATTGTATTCTACCTACTCCTGATACCTATCTCAAACTCAGTATACAGATACGCTAATTGTATTCTCCCTACTCCTGATACCTATCTCAAACTCAGTATACAGATACGCTAATTGTATTCTACCTATTCCTGATACCTATCTCAAACTCAGTATACAGATACGCTAATTGTATTCTATACATCAATGAAATCACTTAATTATAAAAAATTTACTTGTACCTATTGTAATATATGTTCAGTATTTTATACTTGCACACTATAAAACAATATGCATGTTGGTGCATCCCTACGTGCAATTCTGTTATTCTCTATGCAATGCATGTCTCACTTCTTGTACACTGGATAACTAAATTTGACTCAGTTTGATTCAAAAATGTCTCCTCTTCATTTATATGCCTCTAATTGTTGGTGGTTTATTCCATTACATCTAATTACTACCGAGTAATAAACAACTGCTGATCTTATACATATAGTGATTTAGAAATGGAATAAATTAAATCAGAAAAGTAATAATGACTATAACTCTGGTGGGATTCATTTTACATACAGTTTCATGCAAATCAAGCCAAGATATTTCAGTTATATATGGTATATGTTGTTTTATATTAGTTGTTAAATCTTACTTAATAACAAAGTTTTGAATTACTTGCCTCATTTCCAAAGTATGCAACTACATTGCTGAAAAAGAGTTTAATGCATTCATATTTGTCTGCAAACAATCATTCTTAATAAATGTTACATTATTTCTACAATAATATGGCTTTAAAATGGTGTCAAATTCACCATTTCAAGAACCTTCAACAGAACCTGGAAACTAAAGACCCATTAGTCTGACTAGTCTTATTTGAAAAACCATGGAAAGAATTATCATGGAAATTATCAACAAGCACATAGGAGACCTCTAAGATACTGGATCCATTTGAGTTTAGCTTTGTCAAAGGAAGGTCATGTTTACTGAATCTGGTGGACTTCTTTGCAAAGGTCACTAAAGCATGCATGAGGGGAAAACTGTGTACACTGGCTACCTTCATCTGCCTAAAACATTTGATAAAACACCCCACTCATGCATTGTCAACAAACTTATGGAATTGGGTATGCACCCTTTTATAACATGCTGGATAGCAAGCTGGCTCACAGACAGTACCCTGGAGGTTAGAACTGGTGAGGTCACCTCCACAAAGAGACCAGTCAACAGTAGAGTACCCCAGGGCTCTGTACTATGCCCACTCCTTTTTTGGCATCTGTTTCTCAAATATAAAAGCCAGTGTCAAAGGCCTCTGGCTAACTAAGTTCACAGGCAACTGCAAACTGGGAGCAGTTATTGAATCTCCTCAAGATGAGACCATCCTTCATGAAGATCTAACACAAACTCTTCATGCCAAAGCCATTGCTTAAAACTCAATACCAAGAAATACATTATAGTACCTTTTGGGAAGTCGGCCACCCTGGATAACTATGCCATCAATAAAACACCCCTAAAAGTTGATTCATTAGTCAGGGATCTGGAACACATGTGTATAGTGACCTAGCCTTTAACCAACATGTCCTCAAGATAGTAAGAAAACATTTCTATGCTGCTCAGCTTACAAGCAAGGGCATCTAAGTACAATGAGGCCATCATACCACTGTACTTGGCTGCCATCAGGCCCATCATAGACTATAATGCCCCCTTTAGTATGTACTTGACACCAAATACAAGCAGGAACTGGAACGTCCAGAAAAGTTCCATACAAAAACAATACAAGGGAGTAAACACAATATCCTACACTGACTGCCTCAAAGCCCTGCCTCTTTACTTAATATCATACAGACTTTTGAGGGGTGATCTTTGCCTGGCATACAAAGCATCCTTGGACCCTGTTTTGATGAACCTTTTGCACATCAGCAAAACAAACAGCATCAGAACAGCTAGATTAAAAGACCTAACTTTTACATACAACATAAATAGGACATGTTGGAGAAACAGATATGTTTCTCAGAGGATTCCCATTTTCTGGAACAGGCTCCCCATCCATTTGAAGTAGAGTCCCTCCCTATCCCTATTAAAGCACAACTTGGACCACTGGATGGATAATTGGAAATTGAAAATTCATCCCTGGTCTAGTGCCTATGTGTCTGATGGACAGAGGCAGTCAGTAATTCATCCACTTTATAAATCAAATGTGTGGTTACATTTGGGTTGCATGGCTAGGCTTATAAGGGCACTAGTGGTCATTAGCCTAGTATATACCTATGAACCTTTCTTCTCATTTTCATTTCAGACGTGGCTCAGTAATGTCTTTTATGATAAGTTTTCACAAAGTGTCATTAAACAATATTTCCTATACTGAAAATGAATCATTGCATCATTGATGTAAATTTGGGTTAGTAAAACTCAAGAATACATTATAAGAATTCATACTTACATCCTACACAGAATGAAATAAATTTGCCTGTAATATTATTCCATCTTTAAATGGTTCAAACGTTCCTTTATTAAATGAAATGTTCTGCCAAGTGCTAATTCTTCCAAAGCATGACAGACTTCTAAAATACTTTCCATCAACTGATTTCTTGTAAAAATGAATACATGCCATGGGTAGTCCAACTGACAAATAGAAATACTTTGGTTTTGTTACTATTTAAAAAAAAATATTTAATTATCTAAATATTTCAACACTTTCTTACAAAAGTCGAATCTTTAATTCCTTTCTTTTTTTTTTTTTTGCTTTTTCAAATATTATGTTATTATGTGAGGATTTTAGATAATACATTCAAAGAAAGCAGTATCTAACATCACAAAGAAGAGTAAATTGCTGTAGTATCCTTAAAATGGAGAAGTTGGTCTGCTACTGTTGCAATTCTGATTTAAGCTACAAAGTATAACATCAAATCCAAATTTGTATTTGTAATTCTGTAAGGTCTACTACATGCAAGCTCAAATTAATAAAATTTTTATATAAAATACTAGCTGTTTTAATGGACTTCCTCACAAATTCTCAAAAAATGGGTGTGGGTAGCTCTCGTGTAATCTCCACAAGAATCCAGATACTTAAAGTTAGCAATATGAAAATATATTTGCTGGACTGACTAACACTGCTTAGTCTGATCTATATGGACCCAATAATTAGTTCCAGTTTTGGAATCTCTGATTAAATATACATAACTACCTTTATTTGTAAAATAAAACACAAGAAATCTGCAGTGTTCTAGCTAGGTCTGGTATCCAATTTTTGACCTAGAGGGTAACATAACAAGCATAAAATAGTACCAGGGTTAAGCCCAGAAGTAGTCATCTTAGCTTGTATCTAGAAGAATGCTTCTAATCCTTTCCCAGAAAGGAGGAATAAAACTCCTTGTAGAAGTTATTTAAATATTTTTAAAAACAGAAACTTTATTCAAGCCAGTTAAGGAAGCTGACAGACAAGGTTCTTGTACTGATGGATCTTATACTTAGTGTCAGAACAAGAATGCATGTCCATCAGCTCACTTATCTGACTTGAGTAAACTTTTGAAAAACTTCTACAAGACATCTTGTTCCCCCTGCTGGGAGGGGATTAGAAGCACTGTCCTAGATCTAAGAGTTAAGGTGATATCTTCTGGGCTTAACCTTGGTACTTCTTTTTCTTTGTAAAGTAATATATGGGCCATTTCAGACAGCCTCCAAAAGACCCTGCTTTTTCACATTTTTAACAATGACTACATCGTTTATGCAATATTCCTTACTTCTCTGTACTTTACAGAAATTTGGAGCAGCAAATTTTAAGTGTATACCTAGCATGGTTTGTGAATCTTTGGAAAAATGATCCACCTATATTCCATTTCCAATTCCAGGCATTATACTTATGGATACGTAACATGTATCTTTCAGTTAATTGTGAACTCAAAAGAACTACTCCTGATGATCATGATAGTGTAACTTATATTAAAATCATTAGAAAGTGAATACATCATCTTTCTTATATGGGCTCTACCCTCCCTCCTTTTTTCTTTGCTACAGGTAGTTAGAATAAAACGCATTTGTACTTTTCCCTCTAAGGATTTTCCATTGGTTAAAAATGACTTGGACTTGGGGTTTTCTTTACTGGAATATACTGTAAACAGACTAAGCAGTGTTTTGTTTGCAATAGTTGTCAACTGTCGTCTTCAGGTCTGAACATTAATATCTTCCTGATATCTTTTTGATATTCACTCATTTTCAGATAAATAATAATTATGCCTGGTTATTTTCTCTCTAAAGTCCAACCAGAAATGTATCTTTTTCCTTGCTGTTTTTTTCAAAGAATAAAGTATTGTTGTGTGACATAACTTTGGCTGTTCTTATTACTACTACTTTTCCAAAGTGCATCGGATTCTTCTGACTTTATAGTTGCTTTTTTTCTGCAATTGCTTCAAATCACTTATTTAGTTTACTCTAATCATCAGTTCTATTTTCTTTTTACCTTTCCGAATTCTTTCATCTTTATCCAGGTGATCAAATGTTATCTTTACTATACACCTTTAATTTTATGTTAGACGCTGACTTGGATGGTTCTATGATTTTCTTAAAAAATAGTGCAATGGAGAGAATCTCCATTTCAGGAATATGGTAAAGCTGCAAAGAGAACTACCTCATTGACATTTCAATACCATGCCTCTGAATACAACATTTTGCTGTCAGACCTGACTGTGCTTCTGCTCTCCCTAGCTACCTTTGCATCAAGAGATTGACAACACTTTCCCTGAAAGCAAAAACTCCAAAAATGTTTCAGCGAGAATACTTTAATTGAAACTCTAGTAAATCTTTTTTGCATGGAGAAAGACCCCCCCGCACCCCATCATGTTGGAGAATACTTCCCACAGCCTCTGAACTTATATATACTTACACTGAAGTCACACAACAGTGGAGAAAAGGGAATTCTCCATTCTCAGTGAAACTGCTTTGGTGAAACATTTTCATAGAAATGGAAGTCTGCAGTCTCCTAAACTACCATTGATTGATTGTCATGTTCCCTTCACACACACACACACACACACACACACACACACACACACACACACACACACACACACACACACACACAAGCACGCACACACCCGCACACACGCATACAGCTATACTGTACTTACCTGTACAGTGAGTACTCTCATAGGAGTGAATGGGTAAACTCTGCCAAAAGAAGGCATTCATCATTTCCTTCTAAAGTAAAAGTTTATTCATACAACCTAGTCTTTGAATTGCTTGACCAAGTTAATCAGGTGTCACAAACTTTTCCAAGGAAAAACAAATGGCTAATTAGCATTAGTCATCCCCCTAGATTGCATTATAATACAGCTTTACTTAGAAAAAGCTGTCCATGAAATGTCACCCCACACACACACACACACACACACACACACACACACACACAAAAGATGAAAACCCCAGTGGAAGAGTACTCTCTAAATCAAAAAGGCTTAGTGTGCTGCAAAAATCTTCTAAGATGGGAATTTCACATCACTGTAAGCCTTTCTGAATCCTACTACTGACATTTAAAGTCCCTTCATTCATAGGTAATAGCTATGTTTTCATTGATTGTACCACGTATTTTTCTTCCCTGGAGATACCTCTCTTTCATTGGCCATGGCTACCCACTTTGCACATTTAGCTGACTGCTGACTTGGGCATTTCACTGTCAATGTGTGCCTGTGCAGAACCTGTGTTGAACTGTTCTGTCTGGTAAAACCATCCATAAAAATATCTAAGGCTCTTCTAATAGAAAATCATTTTTCAGTTTCAATATCTGGCCCTAACTCTAAACTACATTCATGTTTCTTCTCCCAATATTACATTAAATATCTAACATAAGTTGGAAAGTGGCTGTGATAGACGTCTGCCTTTCTTGTAATGTCAGAATCAATTGAGCCACATCTATGCATTTAGTCTTGTTCCTTTATCTGAATGTAAATAATAGACATGGAAATGATTTGCTTAAAGTATCAAAACATTAAACCCAATAAATATGTTTCTTTACTGCCCAACACAAGGTAGCTATGTTTTGTATAAACTCCTACATAGCTGTTTACAATTAATCAATCCTTTTAGAGAAAAATTATTTAGAATGTAATTTCCCCCTCATACCTTGTATTGCATTGCAGAATAAAATGTTTTCTCTCAACTGGATTTTTCAACACTGGTAATCAACCTAATTCCTCTTTTAAGGTATAAAATATTTCTAGACATTCATTTTTATGTGTGTTTCTTTCTTCACTGGGATTCCTTTCAAAAATTCATATAAAGGTTTAGTAAGTCTGTTGAAGTTCTTAATAAAATCCTTATATAAGATCACAATATTTAAACACTATTTTAAGGCAGCCTTACTTCTTACATTGGGTAATATCATATCATTTCCATTCATGTCAGACTAGTACATCTTCCTTTTTTATCTGAATTCAGAATTAAACATTTCACTTCTGAGCTATACATTTTTCTAAGTATTTCTTTGTAAAGCTCTGCATTTCAAAATTTTAGGCAAACTTCTTAGAACCATGTCATGGTCTTCAAGTCCCTTCTTCAGGACCACAATGTCATCCACATGCTAAATGTATTACTAGGATAATGAATCTGTTCTGGAATTTGAAGCAATACCAGAAGGAAAAGAGATGGTGAGGAATAAAATCCTTTAGACTGCACTGCTAATCTAGACTGCTTTTTCTCAATGTGAAAGCAAATATAAACTGGGAATCTTGGTGAATGGGCATTGATCAACAGCCATTATTAATGTCCAGTACAAAAATATATCAGGTTGTACTAATCATTGCTTACTTCAAAGAATACATTCACCCAACGTTATAAAAGGAGTAGCTTTATTGAATACCCAATAATTCTACATTCAGAGGAACTAACTTTGGAACATACCCTCTTGAACAATTCCTAATTTTGCAACTCGGGTATGTTATCTCTTTTACTTTGCCTAAGATCTTTAGGAAAAATATACTTTTGTGATGCAGAGTTATGACCTTCATTCCTTAGTTTGTGCTACTCCCTGTCCCACAGTCTGTACTTTTGAAGTCCTAAGCCATAAAATATGTACAAACTGACAAAGTTTTGGATCAGTTATATTAGTTTCACTCACATTATATAGATATAAAGTACTGTTAGTAAAAATCTCAAAGTGTAAGGAATCATGTCATCAAATTTCCCTTTTTCACTTCAATTTCCAAATGAAGTTAAAATGTTGCTCAATACTCAAGCCCAGTTTACAAATAATTACTTTCCTCATTAATGTCATGTCATGTGTTTTACTCTCTACGATTGTGTTTATGATTTTTTAAAAAAGAGTAATTGCCTCTCTCCTCTTCTCAGTAACTTGTGTCCACTTATCTCATGTATCTCTGTTGATTTATTTATTTTAGGCACACCCACATGCTTGTCGGTTAGTAAAATAGTGGCCTCTTTTCCCATCAATAGGTGTTCTACTTTCGTTGAATATAATCATGATTTTTTCTTATTCTCTGTCTCGCAGTCTTATCATAGTAAGATGGTTCAACATGCCTAGTCACACAGACCCTACAATATTTTACGTGAGTAATGATGTTACAGCTACAGTCTCACTCACAGGACTCACATATTTATATGTGACTGGGCACACAGTAGTGGCACTAGTAGCATTTACAAATTGCTTGGATTTATTTTGTATTGTTAGCATTCTTAATGGCATGTCTAGTGTTTATTCCAGGTTCATTGCCATGGTCTGCTTCCATTCTGACTAACATTAGTCCAGACCTACCACTTTCATTTTCAAACCTAGTAATTTACTTAAAATCTTATGTTTTCATTATTTCCACTTTCATTAGTAACCCTATCATTTTCATTACTTGGATTAGGTTCTAGATCATCACAGTATCTAAAAGGATAACCTACCATACCACATATTTGACAGATTACCTTATGACCTGCTATATTGCTTAACAATACTGAGTCTGCAGTTCATTCTGTTCTGCATCACTTTACTCTCTACTTGCCCAAACTGTTTCATAGATCCATTTTTTTGCATACATAGATGCTCTCTTTACATGCATTTAAAGACGGGATGACCTATTCATATCTGTTTACCAATCAGATTCAAATTCACAGGAAAAGATGTATCTGCATCCATCATTTCTGAAAATTGTACAATAACACAATAACAGGCTGCATATAAACTATACCGATGCTTCACTAACTTGTCAAGTCACTTCCTAGATTTTACACCAGTGTACCACAAGAATTTCTCTCAGTGTTATATCTCCTCAATCTTTACCTGTCTGCTACACCTCTAAAGAGTCTTACTGTGCCCACACATGTTAACAGAATGCGAAGATAATATGGATCCAACATGCAGAAGAAGAATTTCCTGGTTTCCATTTTCCTAATGGATTTGAAAGATTAGTTAGTTTTTGAACTCCCAGCCCTACCACATTTCATTTATTTCTAGTACACGTCAAGGCTGATTCCACTAAATTCTCCCCAGACTGTTTATGAACATCTTACAGCTTTGCCCAATAACTTACCTCAGACTGTCTTGAAAACTTATTTTACTTCTGCTTTCCATTTTCATACAAACCTGTCTGCTGTTCATTGACTTCTAATGTCTTTACTTAATATTATTTCAAAATGTCTTCTAACAATTATTTTTGTTTTTTTTTTCATGTTTCCTTTACAATCTGATAATCTATATCATTTCATTTGTCACTCTCTGGCTTTTAATATTTCTCAAGTCTTCATTAATGTATGTGTTTTTTGCCTAATCGAGAGACCTCTTTGGCAGATTGTTTCTAGTAACATATTGCTTCTGGTTTAACTTTATCTTCTTAGTCTTGCTCCAGAACTCTGAAGTTTAGTTTGTTAAAGCAGGTGTATTTGTACAGATATGCCTGCTGATATTGTTAGGTTATGTTAGTATAGGAGTTAAAGGCTTAATAACATGTGGGGGAGGGGGAGTTAAAGGGTTAATAACATGTGGGGTAGGGGGAGTTAAAGGGTTAATAATGTGTGGAACAGGATAAGGATTAGGAGGAAATGAAGTAAGGAGTTTTAGGAAGTTGTTAGGTAAGGGGAGCGTGATTATATAAGGCTGTGTAGGAAGAGGGGCTCTTTGGTGTCAGTGTTTGGAATACGCTCTCCCCCCCCCCTTCCCTTCTTCATGTTTAAAGGGTTGGTAGGGTCTTTATGGTATTTTGAGTTAGGAAGTGGGTGGTCTTAGAAGGTTCTTGGAGTGAGACCCCTCTATTCCCTCTTTCTTTGTGAAGTTAAGTTACAAATTGATGTGGGCTGTGGCACACTACCTGGGTTGCCACTTTTGGTGCAGAGAATGTTTGTTTTAATGCTGATGTTTTAATGCAGTGGTCAGTGGTTCACACTGCCCTAGTGGTAAACTCTATGTGCTGTTATTACTTCTGTGATAAAATTATGCTTTGTCTGTTTGTTTGAATGTTTGTTATTCTGGTTTTGTTATTATGTTGAGCAGACATATATGTATAACATATTTCTACAGTTGTAATTTATTTTCAAATCTATATTAACATAACTGAGTTCCAAATTATTTTCCTGTGCAAGTTTTTCTAGCTTCACCCTAAAATCCAGGCTCTAATTGCTATTTTTTTTTTTTTTTTTTTTTTTGCAAATGCATTTCTTTATCACAGCATATTCTGTTTACAGGCTGGTCATTTGATTTTCTTTAAACTTTTACCTATCTTCCAATTCTTGTTTTCTGTAAATAACTTCTTCTATTAACATGAATTCTACTGCTGATACAGTCGCAATACATTAGCTATTTTTACTTTTTTATTCTTTTCATTCTTATTTCTGGCACACACTCGTTAAATATATCTCCTCAAATAGTTGCCTTCAAAACCATCAGTATTGTGCATTCCAAATTTTAAATACTACTTAATTGTTTTTAGCTTTTGTTTCACTCATTTCAAATTATGTAAATTATTTAACAAGGAATCAACATTAGTTTACAAAATAGTCACTTTTTAGAAGACTCTCAATTTTCTACAAAAGTCCAATTTAAAATAAAATAAAATAAAAAAAATACTTCCTTACAACAATCCTGTCCTTGTACTGTGCACAATCATTTGGTTCTAACTCTTTAATCCTTTCTAAACAGTTTCAGGAGAAACTTTGCACAGATGGCACACTACAAGTATATATCTGCTTGTGTCAGATTTTTGTGCTCATGTTCTGCAGAGCAAATAATCAAACAACTGGATCCATTTACCCACATCAAAACTCTTCCGAGCGTTTCCAATAATAATAATGATAATCTGCTGCACTCACATGCTATCAGCAAAGAACTACATATAGGATAATGATTAAATCTCCAGTAATAACTAACATTATGTGTTTGTGACATGGATGCGAAGCAATTCATCTTGAAAGTACAGTGAATTAAATAAATAATGTTATGCTCAATAAATTAATCTTGGCATCTTTGTTGAATTATGATCATAATTATTTGAAGTGCATAGAGCATTATTGGCTCCATGTACTATCATTAATAGAAAAAGAGTAGGTGTGCAAAGTGTTTTAGAAAATTTGAAAGCCATGAAGCATTGATGCCAACAAATGGGCAGCAAACAGAAGAGAAATGCTGCTCTGAACACTAACTGTTAAGCATTTCACTCTGTCTCACCTCTTTGTTTAAAAGCATAACAGAGTGGAGTATATAGAAGATTTTAAAGCAGTTTGGGCTTCTACCATAGTTCTGTGGTGGCCATCACTGACTGCTGCTAGTCTCTAGCATGACAGATGATCTTAACAGTACTTGAGGTAACAAACAAGCTTGACTTTTTGTCATTTTTGAGCATAATCACAGCACTCTATTCATTATAAAAGTGTTGTGGTCACTTACTACCTACAAAGAAGAGAGATCCTGCTGCAACCTTGCACTGTTGACATTTAGCAGAGACTCCATCACAGTTCTCAAAACTTTCTGAATATCACCAATAGATAATAAAGAATAAGTTCTGCTCAATTACCAGCAACATAACATTTTTGCATGATCCCAATAAAAAATAAATACTATATCATGTTTATGCACAGACAGTGAAGAATTTGTCGTGTCCACATCCTACAAGAAAATAATATGGAATCTGTTAAGCTCATGCAATTCCAATAAAGAACAGATACTCTGTTGTGCTAATGCAGTAGCAATAAAGATCAAATAATTTGTCATGCTCACAAAGTACCAACACAGAAGATTAAATGTGTTATGCTCACATTCTTTCAACATATATCAAAAACCCTACTGCACTCCTGAAACCTTTTATGGATACTAATAACAAATATCACAAATCTGTTCATACTTCTATACTACCAACAAACTGATGCTTCCACATATTACCAAACTGAGCCTTCAATCTGCCAATAAATGACAGCTTCTCTGAAGATCGAGTACTGTGAGCAAATACAGATCTTCTCTTTACATTCACCATACAGCACACATTCCAGTACCCCTCATGCACAATTTAATTAAATCCACACATAAGAAAGTCTATAATTTCATTTAAGGTGGAATATCCTGAAACAGTATAAAATGTTCTTAATGGAAAGCAGCAACCCACAATCTTGCCCAAGAGAAATCCTAAAGAGGATGCAGCAACCTGTAGTATTTACCTGCAAGCTAACTCACAAAGATTTTTTCCAAAATGGAATTAACAGTTCTCACTCTCACCTAATAGAAAACATACAATAATAATGCTTATCCTACCCGATCTGCTTAAAACAAAAACATTTCACAGCATACCTCTCAACATCTTAGCTCAAAAAATCTGGACAAAGCCTGACATCATGGGGGGGGGGGGGACAAAGGCCCAAAAATAGGGACGCATTTTAAATATTGCTCTTTTAAACTTAGAAAGTTACTAGAATAATATGATTTGTGTTAGTATGCATTTTGTGTAGGATATGAAATCTGAAACTCAAATGCATGTCATTATTTATTTAGTGACTTTAATCCTTAGATCATCCCAGTGATTTGTCAAAAAAACACAATTTTTATGAGGAACGGATCAAAGATACAAGTTAAAAATCTGGACATTCTGGGAAATCTGTAGGGCTGAGAGGTATGTTAAATACACATTAAACAGACATTCCACAACCTTGATTTTGCATTAAACAAAAATAAACAAATACATTCATACACCAATTATACCAGATTCAAAGCACATAATTCGTGGTCATCAGTATTCAGTTCTGCATTTTCACAAAAAGTGGTATTGCTAAAGTATTATGATATGAAAACCAATCCAAGCTGCTCATGCCTCATAATAACATTCCTTCTATACTGTTAATTTCTGTACTAAACTTTGAAAGAACTGACCAAGATAAATACAACTGTGTAAATATGGCCTCTGCAACTTCAACCTCAGAAAATAATCAGAGTTTTTGTGATAGAAAATAACTAGTAATGTTTGGGCTGATTAAGAGAGTTCAGCTGTGTGAATAATTATTTAATAAAGAAAATGGTCACATAAAGCACTGGTGACTTAAAGTGTCTCTCATAGTGTCTGTACAGCAATCCATAAGATGCAGTTATGCTTCTTGCCAACCAAACTCAAACCATTATCATGCAATAATGCTTTAATGGGTTTTAACTGGTAGTCACTCAAGTCACTCAACCACAAGTACTGGTATAACTTCATCATAGTCCATGTGGGGGTGAATGACTTAAGATGTACCTCAATGGACTATATGAAGAGAAACATGACTGAGAGCTCAGATTATGTGTCACAGGCAGGTATAGGCCTAACCTTAAGCAGCATTCTACCTTCTCCAGTGATGATGCCACAATACAAACAAAAAAAGATTGACTTTAACAATTGGCTTAGCTTCTGATGTCAGTTCAAGGGGATCCAATATCTGTCAGCCTGGGAAGACATGGTCGATAGGCCATGCTGCTTTGCCAGAGATGGTCTGCACCTGTCTCCTCTAGGATTTCAGATACTGGCAAAAGAATTAGTCATCCCCAATTGTGCCTTTTTTTAGGTAGTGTCAATATAAACAACCCCCGAACATTACAAAATCTTTTCTAGATAAACGCAAGGTACTGCTGCTTAATGCTAGGAGTCTAAACAAGAAAATGCACTCCCTGGAAGCACTCCTTACTTTGAAAGATGCCGAGGTCTGTGCAGTCACTGAGACATGAATCAAAGGGACAGAAAGCACACCAGTCATGCAGGGCAATAATGCCTTCCATATTGTCAGACCACAAACTGAGTATGAAAGAACCAAAGGAGGAAGTGTCCAGTTAACTATAGGCAAAGCCCCCTACCATATCATACCTAGTTACAGGTCCCCCACTATGAAATAGGATAAGACAACCGCATACCTGAACTTACTGGAGTCAATTGGCCATACAGCCCAACACCTTACTTATGGGTGATTTTAATTATCCTACCATCGACTGGGAAACATACATGACCACAAACATTCTGGTGATGACCGCACAGACTGGAAGGTCTCCGGACTGCATCGCCCGCAGGCTGGAGGCTCCAGCCTACTCTCGTGACGTCTCGCAGGGAGACAGCTTGCGCGGGCTGCTACAGGATCTATGGAGGATGAATGGAGTTGCTGGTTTGATCTATGGAGGATGAACAGAGTTACTGCTATGGAGGTAGGGTGCTACAGACAAATGTAGGTGTGTGTGTGTGTGTGTGTGTGTGTGTGTGTGTGTGTGTGTGTGTGTGTGTGTGTGTGTGTGTGTGTGTGTGTATGTGTGTGTGTGTGTGTAATGGCCCAGTTTGTACATACTGGTGGCTAGAGAGAACACATGGTGGTGGGTAGAGAATACTCAGAGCTGAACCCTGTACCTTGGGTGCAGGTAGTAAGGGCCTGAATTCCCTACCCATCACCATCTGTAAAATATTTGCAGATTTTTGCATCATATTGCTTCTGTTCCTCATAAAATCTGTGGTTTCTGTATGTTTGTTGTTGCTGGCAAAGTCAGTAGTGCAGTGGTGAACTGGTAGCATTGTTGCCTGACAGCTACAGGTTGTCTAGTTTGATTCTTGGCTGGGGTGCTTTCTGTGTAGAGTCTGTATGTCTTCCCATCTTACAAAGACATGTGTCTGGAGTGTTTCTCCCTGCTTTGCTGAAAATTGGCTTTTTTTCCAAGTCAGACTTTCCTGGTTAACAAATGTTAAATAAAAATAACAGGCATTTGAATTTCAGACTTCATATTCTTCAGAAAGTACATGACCTTTTATTCTAGCAATTTTCTAGGTTTATAACATGGATATTTGAAATTTGTCCTTATTTTTGGGACTGTATTCCCCCATTATTGGCTTTGTCCATGTTTTTTGTAAGGTTGAGAGCTATGGTGAGAACTGAATTCACTGAATATGTTTGGGGGCTGTATTCCCCCATTACTGGCTTTGTCCATGTGTTTTTTGCTAAGAGGTTGAGAGGTATGGTGCGAACTGAATTCACTGAATATGTTTGGGGGCTGTATTCCCCCATTATTGGCTTTGTTCAGGTGTTTTGTGCTAAGAGGTTGACAGCTATGGTGAGAACTGAATTCACTAAATGGTAGTCATTTAAATTTCAGTCTTCCTCTCTTTCACAAAACAGATTATTTGGCATAGTGGTATGTTGCTGTGACTGTTTTGCACAGGGTCTCCTAGGTTCAAGACTTGGCAGTGAAAGGTATGGTGGTAACACAGCATTTTATTGTAGCAACCTTCCAACATTATACAAGCAATGTTTAAAATGTGTCCATGGTTTTTGGGATTTTGCCCCCCCCCCCAATAAATTTTGGCTTTTTCCAGATTTCTTGTGCTGCAAAGTTCAGAGATACAGCGGAGTGCCAAGTAGATTTTACAAGGAGCCGAGAGATGCAGAGGAACAAAAGTTTAGTACTGCTTATGGTGAGTCTACTTGCATTGTTAATAGCACAATAGGTAGTGTACTTGCGTTTGATGCAGAAGGCTGTGGGTTCTACTCTCACAGTAGGTAGATGCATTGCTGATACTGTACTGTGTTGTAAATGGAGTGGATGCTGCAGTCCTTTTTGGCGAAGATACTTAGTAACTATGAACCTGTTATCAGTTTGCCATCCATTCTCTACTGCGATATTACTAGCTTATCATTTTTTTATTGCAACATGGGCAATTTATTCCTCAAGGGCAACAACCACTTTATTTGTAGATGAAACAATGACATATAAAGTTGTTTGCTAGCAGCAACCTCTTCATTAGTTACAGATTTCTTTAATGTGGAATTTAGATGACTTTTACTTCTTCAGAGATTGTGCATGTTTACTGATACTGGTGGACTCTAGAAGTTTGAGTAGACTTTTATGATGGAAATGTAAGTTTGAGTAGACTTTTATGATGGAAATGTTCTGAATTGGGTTGTTTTGTCATTATTGGTGCATGCATTTTGTTTCATTGTTTACTGTAAAAATGTTCAAAACAATAAATTTAAAATGTCCTCTAACAACTGTACTGTATTGTACAAGGAATATAATTTAATACAATCAGGAAGGTGTATCAAATAGCATGTGTATGTTTCGTGTTCAAGGGGCCTATGATTTGAAAACAGCCCAAAATTAATCTTTATCTGCCACTGGCAAAATGTATTTTCTTTGAATGTGGGTTTCAATGCTGTTTCAATGAATGTGAGTTTCACGGGCAGAAAAGTTTTAATGCTAAGTCTATTTTCATTGTGAGACTGCATTGCTTTGTTTAGCAGATATCTATTAGGGTCTGTGCTGTAAAATATAAAATAAAACTTTCAAATGAAATCCAAATCATCACAGAAGTAAAGCAGTATGCATATTACAGTGTTTATGGTAAATGGGGCGAAATAACCAAGGAATGGGACATTGGAATGGCTGCAGGGGGGAGGCTCCATTCAACCATGATTTTATGAGGGGGGAAAGGCAGCAAACTCAGACAGCCCTGGCTGAACTATACCACTCAACTGTCCAGATTTTTGCAGAATGAATAGATTTTTGCTTCTTATTTTTGGTTTGTTCCTCATAAAATTTGTGGTTTTCTGGCAAATCATTTAGGAATGAAGTCATCAAATAATGACAGACATTGAGTTTCAGACGTTATAACCTTCAGAAAAATGCATGCTAAAACAAGACCTGTTAGTCTATCAACTGTCTTAAGTTTATACAAGAGCAATTTTTAGTACTGTTTGTATGTTCCCCCAATATATTTATTTGTCCTTGTCCAGATTTCCTGCATTAAGAGGTTAAGAGGTACGTGCAAATAAATCACTTTATAGAATTAGGGATATCCAAACCTCTCAACTGTCCCCAATTTTGGCTCAAAATGTTGCTCTCCCCCTAATAACCCCTCTGCAAAATGGCAATTTTGGAAGAAAACATGGAGGGTTTACAATTATAAATAACTGTAATGATCAGAGTTACAGATTACTTTTATTTCAGAAATGCATGTAGACGCTCTTATTTTGTCAGCTGCTCAAGTTAACAGTACTAATATTAAAAAGGTGTCACTTTTTTGACAGGTTTCCAGCTGTATTGTGTGGCAATTTTATATTTTCGCATCACATTTTTTGGTCTGTTTTTCATAAAATTGTGGTTTTCCGCCAAATTAGCGGCAAATCATTAAAGATTGAAGTTAGAAAATAATGGCAGACATTTGAGTTTCAGATTTCATACCCTTCAGAAATTTCATACCAATGCAAGATCTACTAGTATTCTATTATCTTTCTAAGTTTATAAGAGCAATATTTAAACATTGTCCTTATTTTTGGGCCTGTGCCCCACTTCTATGTATGGCTTTGTCCAGATTTCTTGCTCTGAGGTTGAGAGGTGTGAGTGTCAGAGCCATCACCATCAGCCAGAGACATTTCAAATTGTGACATACCTGTTGCACCCCACTCCCCCATGTAGTGACTCTGGATGTGTCCAAGCAAGGCAAGGAGCAGTTATGCAGTGTAAGTGTGCAGAGTATTCCCCCATCCAAGGTAGACACAAGTACGACAGTGGCTTTTCATCTGTCCTTGATTTTGCAGAATCTTCTGGTTTTGTCATATTTTTATACTGTTGATTTACGCTTCTTATTATTCAGAAAATGCATGCTGTCGCAGTGCCCTGTTGCTTTGTGTTTAAGTAGCAATGCTTTAATGAACATCGAGTAAGCTTGTCTGAGATTGTAAGATGCAAGTAACCTTTAATAAGCATACTGTTAAATAATTACCAACACTGAAAGCCTTTTTGTTGTTGCCATGCAGAGAATATTTACATAACTAGATAATGTACAAGCCTTAGGTATTGAAATGCATTTGACAGTATTTGTAATAAAGGAGAGGATTACAGTATTTTCAGAAGCTCATTACATTTGTTGGAGATTTGCAGTCATCTTTGCAGGCTTTACCCGTAAACTAAACAAAATGCCAATCTATCATGTGTGGTCCATAACTTGTTCAGGAATCCTTTAAGCAATTCATCTTGAGCTTGTTTCTTGTTTGCTGTTCATTTTTTACTTTGATCATGTTTTCCCCATGAAACAAGTAGATAGTTTTCAGGCAGCATGTCTTTTTTGGATAAGAAACATTTTTACAAGTGGCGGTATCACAGAGATTTCTACTTTCAGCATGTTATTTGGTACTTTTATAAAGCTGAATATAAGTCATAATTAGAGATGCAGTGCAAGGAGAAGTTTATTTTTTTATACTTGATTTTGACTAGTATTCCAGTAATGTATTTAAAAAGTAATTTATTTTTTCATGCCTCACAACCATTTTGTTTCCATCTAGATATTAAGTAAGCTGTCATGTAGCCAATGCATTGAAATATTTTTTTCTTCTACACTTCATTTTGTCTTGATTGGACTCTTGTAATGACAGTTTGGCACCCAGGGCAGCATATTAAAATTCCAGTTGTTATGTTTTTGAGCATAGCTCCACCCCATTCTAGTTGGCCACACCTCTTTCCATTGGCCCCACTCATTCAGCTGTCTCCTGCAGCCCCCCTTTAATTTGAAGTCACCAGCCGCCACTGCTGCACTCCCCCCACCCAGTGTGATGTCGTCCCTGGCAAGATTGGACCATAAATCAGTCTTGTTCGATGTAATTATAAGACTAGATACTCCATCAAGATGAAAAACACTTAAGAATATTTCAAAGACAAATTACCTCTTACTAAGTGATGGTATAAGAAGTTTCAAAGCCCCCTTGAGCACAGATAACCCAGAGGTATACGCCAATACCCTGTTTAACCATGTAAACAGGTGTATAGAAATGGCTGTACCTGACCAGATTAAAACCAGGTCTTGCCAAAAGAAAACAAGTCACCCTGGTAGACCCTAGTATAAATAGGCTATACAACAAGAGAAAGAAACTAATGTCCAAGAACAAGAGGGAACTGGCTCAGCAGAGGAAGAAATCCCTCTCTGGCTTAAACAAACAAATTACAGATCTTGTCAAGTCTTCCAAATCTAATAAATAGCCTCCCCAGCTAAGGATAATCATAAGGCATACTTTAACTACATTCAGAATCTAAAAGGGAATACTCAGCTATGCAGTGAACTGGTTCTGGATGGCACAACCCATATTCAACTGGAGGTAATAGCCAACCTGCTAGCTGGAGCCAACTTCACCCCCCCCCGTCCCCTCCAGTCATCCCCCAAAGTATATCTGTCATCATTCCTCAGCCTATTATCTCAAGACAGCAGGTCATCTTGGCACTCTCCAAGGCTAAAAACACAGCATCAATGGGACCAGACAACATCTCAGTTTGCCTTTTAAACAACTTAAAACATGACCTAGCAGACCCACTTGGATCCCTGTTTAACCACAGCTTCTGAAATGGCTATGTTCTGGTGGAATGGAGGACAGCAACTGTAATCCTTCTGCACAAAGGGGGGCCATCAACCAATCCTGGGAGTTTTAGGCCCATACGCTTGACTGGCCTCATCTGCAAAGCCATGGAAAGAATCATTATGGACCTTATTAACTAGGACATATGTAATCTCCAAACTCTGGACCAAGGCCAACACTTCTCTGGAACAAGCTGCCAGTTCATGTGAAACAGAGCCCCTACCTGATCATCTTCAAACACAAACTAGATCAATGGATGGGTAACCACAAATTCACTCGTGGGGTAGTGCCCATGCCCATCCTGGACATAGGAAGTAGATATTAAGTAGAAGTAGACTCTTACCTCTGTGAACTTCACTCACTTAACCACTAACAATTGGAGCAACTCGGGATAAATATGGCTAAGCTTGTAAGGGCTCTAGGGCTGTTAACCTAGTAACCATCTATGAACCTATGAAGATATGAACAAGGATAGCATAATTATGTTAAATTAAAATGTATCTTGAGCTCTTTTTCTGATTTGCCAACATAAAAAGCTGGACGACAGAGATATAAAGTGACATAAACCACTGTGGATATAGTACAACAAAATGCCCAAGACAAGTATATATCTTTCTGTCAACTCCTATGATATCATACAAATCTTACTGTTATGTATATAGTTACATTACTTATAATGACCTTATAGAAACATTCCAACAGGGTGGTTTAAGTTAGAAAAAAATATTGGACTCATATTTGGTCTTCATATCAGGGTTCTCTTTAGAAATAATTCTCATTTCAACCCCACTTTTTCAGCAATGCTCTCAGACATATACAATATCAGACATTATGTTAAATAATATTTTCAAACCTCCATTGTCAATGGAAAACTTAAGCATCATGACTTTATTGAAATCAATGATGGATCTCTTAATCAAGCGTCTTCTTTTCCCCAAAGTCACCAGCCGCCACTGTTGCACTCCCCCCACCCAGTGTGATGTCGTCCCTGGCAAGATTGGACCATAAATCAGTCTTGTTCGATGTAATTATAAGACTAGATACTCCATCAAGCTGAAAAACACTTAAGAATATTTCAAAGACAAATTACCTCTTACTAAGTGATGGTATAAGAAGTTTCAAAGCCCCCTTGAACACAGATAACCCAGAGGTATACGCCAATACCCTGTTTAACCATGTAAACAGGTGTATAGAAATGGCTGTACCTGACCAGATTAAAACCAGGTCTTGCCAAAAGAAAACAAGTCACCCTGGCAGACCCCTAGTATAAATAGGCTATACAACAAGAGAAAGAAACTAATGTCCAAGAACAAGAGGGAACTGGCTCAGCAGAGTAAGAAATCCCTCTCTGGCTTAAACAAACAAATTACAGATCTTGTCAAGTCTTCCAAATCTAATAAATAGCCTCCCCAGCTAAGGATAATCATAAGGCATACTTTAACTACATTCAGAATCTAAAAGGGAATACCCAGCTATGCAGTGAACTGGTTCTGGATGGCACAACCCATACTCAACTGGAGGTAATAGCCAACCTGCTAGCTGGAGCCAACTTCACCCCCCCCCCCTGTCCCCTCCAGTCATCCCCCAAAGTATACCTGTCATCATTCCTCAGCCTATTATCTCAAGACAGCAGGTCATCTTGGCACTCTCCAAGGCTAAAAACACAGCATCAATGGGACCAGACAACATCCCAGTTTGCCTTTTAAACAACTTAAAACATGACCTAGCAGACCCACTTGGATCCCTGTTTAACCACAGCTTCTGAAATGGCTATGTTCCAGTGGAATGGAGGACAGCAACTGTAATCCTTCTGCACAAAGGGGGGCCATCAACCAATCCTGGGAGTTTTAGGCCCATACGCTTGACTGGCCTCATCTGCAAAGCCATGGAAAGAATCATTATGGACCTTATTAACTAGGACATATGTAATCTCCAAACTCTGGACCAAGGCCAACACTTCTCTGGAACAAGCTTCCAGTTCATGTGAAACAGAGCCCCTACCTGATCATCTTCAAACACAAACTAGATCAATGGGTGGGTAACCACAAATTCACTCCTGGGGTAGTGCCCATGCCCATCCTGGACATAGAAAGTAGATATTAACTATCATAGACTCTTACCTCTGTGAACTTCACTCACTTAACCACTAACAATTGGAGCAACTCGGGATAAATATGGCTAAGCTTGTAAGGGCTCTAGGGCTGTTAACCTAGTAACCATCTATGAGCCTATGAAGATATGAACAAGGATAACATAATTATGTTAAATTAAAATGTATTTTGAGCTCTTTTTCTGATTTGCCAACATAAAAAGCTGGACAACAGAGATATAAAGTGGCATAAACCACTGTGGATATAGTACAACAAAATGCCCAAGACAAGTATATATCTTTCTGTCAACTCCTATGATATCATACAAATCTTACTGTTATGTATATAGTTACATTACTTATAATGACCTTATAGAAACATTCCAACAGGGTGGTTTAAGTTAGAAAAAAATATTGGACTCATATTTGGTCTTCATATCAGGGTTCTCTTTAGAAATAATTCTCATTTCAACCCCACTTTTTCAGCAATGCTCTCAGACATATGCAATATCAGACATTATGTTAAATAATATTTTCAAACCTCCATTGTCAATGGAAAACTTAAGCATCATGACTTTATTGAAATCATGGATGGATCTCTTAATCAAGCGTCTTCTTTTCCCCAAACTTCACTAATGAGTGACACCTCTTTTTCAAAACTTTTGAATTCACTTCATCAAGCAAACAAACTGGATAATACCTCTACAAACATATAGCTTTTAAAATAAAACTTCCTTCTTAAACTTTTCATCATTTGAAATGATTCTAGATAGTCTTGTAACAAAAGGGGATACTGCTAGCCCAGCTCTCTGGTATTTTGTAAATGGTTATGTGCCATCTGTGAATGTCAACATGCTTCATGTAAGATGCTTGTGTTACAGATGTATTAGAACTGTATGTCATATTGTACAGACCTGTGTGCTGAAGAGATATTTTGTAAAGTATTGAGCAGAAATGTATATGCACTATTGTAGCTGTTTAGATGTATATATTTTAACAGGGGAGACTGAAATACAGGAGATTAACTTGCAAAACTTCAGAGGAATATTTGAATTTAAGTTACTTTATGGCTGAGCCATAAACAAAAGAGAGATGTTATCTTTTAATTTCAGTGCAACAAGAGACATAATGTTTAGAACTAGAAGTCTTTTGTATTGTCTTTAAATGTGGAAGAATGTAAATTGTTTTATGACTTCCACCATTTGCCAAAAGATCTGAGGTTTATATATTGTCATGCTCAAGCTACCACATCAGTAATATTTGAAATATTAAATTAAGATCTCTCTGAGAGAGAGAGAGAGAGAGAGAGAGACTGAGCATTTTGTATTTTGTCTTTGACCTGACAAGAAGACCCATTCACCACATACTTGCCTCGCTCTGTCAGTAAGTTAACTAGAGTACAGTAATTTCTTTTAGATATAGTCAGGAATATAGCTGAGCTTAATTTAGATGTTTTGCTTTATTTATTTGAGACTGTCCTGCAATGTTGTTTTAAATATTTCCTGTGATTTTGAACTCTGATGTAACTGTGATTATATACTGAGTATTTTCTTGTTCTTTTATTATTTATTATTAAATATATTTAAACCTTTCATTGTGGCTGATATTTGTGAGACATATTTAAGATCTTAGAGTACTTGCATATTTATTTGGTGACACTGTGGACCATTCCTAACAGCTTTGCTCTTGGTCAAACTAGCATTTGGATAAATTCACATTAATTGTGCCTTGTTATTCAGCTGTGGACATGGCTGAAATGGTTGATTGGTTTGATATACTTGGGGAGAGAACAGCTGGTGCTGTGGGTCAAATTTCTTGCCTTTATCATGCCCGTTTTGCTGCTAAGGCAGATAGCCATAAACTTCCCACAAGTGTCTGGGCTATAAGAAAGTATTTGGCCAAAGGTCAGTGGGATTCATGAGGGTGTCATTGCCTGATATGGTAAAAGATTTATTGCAATTATTCTTACAAGTATGTTGCTCAAGAAAGTCTAAATTACTAAGTCACTCGGCAAGCAACTTCTGGTCTGGGCACCTTTAGATGTCTCACTGCTCTTTGAATCAAACAAAAATGAAAGCAGCTCATCCTGGTCTGCAAAAAGCTTATTCAACATACATTTTGTCTGGACTTTTTCAATCAAAATATCACAGAATGAGTGTTACAACAACTGGCTTGCATCATAGAAACAGTAGCTTATATATCCAGGCAACCCTATATCTCTACTGAAACAGCTGATAATGACAGTAAAGTGGGTGAAAAGACCCTCAGTTGTAATGAAGAACTGAATAATTAGTTAATCTTTTGATGTGCATGGCAGTACTACACTTGATTCAATTGAATACCATAGCACCAAGCTGAAAACTTAAAATTCTGCCTGGCTGCCACCATCTTAGATGGATCTTGTACTTGTGTTCTTTATGCCTCATCTGATAACACATCATTTGATAATAGAATCCCTGACAATTAAGACAATGTTGAGCAAACTTTTGTTCTCTTTCAATTCTGTTTTTGTCAGCCTAAAGTGTAACTCTATATGTGTTTTATCACTAACATTAATGTTACTGTTTTTTATATCACAGAATCCAGTCATTTATTTCATTTTTTTCTACTTCATTTTTTGCTAATTAATTTATCTCTCAAATCTGACTAACCTCTCCTCTCAGGAGCAGCATGCATCATAACTGAATTTAGAAGGCATTTCCACTTTCAGTGATAAGGAAAAGGAAGTTATCAGTCAGTATGACACTCTCTGATTGAATTCAGGGCAGGGTCCACATTGTATGGAATATAAAACTTGAATAGTAATGAGTCTCTGAAGTCACTTCCAGACCTTGAGTCATGAACAGTACTGGCTGTATATGGGAGTGACTGCAAGATGGTAGAGATTATGCAAATAATGTAATCAAATACAAAATTATACAAAGTAATATAATGTGTCATATGTTCTTAGGTAAATACTAAGCTTGTGAGCTATGTGACCATCTTAAAGCTAGCTGGGTAACCAGTAAATTATGAGATCAAGAACAGAATTTAATAGAGAGAGAGAGAAATTGTTCAAAAACTAGGAAGGTGCTGGTTTAAATATGTTTCAGGACAGTGTGTGTTGTTTACGTGATGATGATAATTTAGGATTTTGGTGTAGGTATTCAGTGAAACTCACGTTTTGTGGAGTTGATGAAGATCATAAAGGGCAGGGTCTATCACGGCATGAAAAGTCAGACTCTTATTGCCATGTATGAGTGTATATGAAACAAATTATAATGAGAGGTCTTTTTATATGCCTATGTAGCTTAGGGGATTAGTCTTACATTTTGACATTTTAGGTAATATTGGGTATTCACAGAGGTACAAAGGAGGTCTAATGAAAGATATCTACATTGAAACTATGACTTCCATGGAGATATAGGAGATGCTCCTAGTGATTAAATGTGCTAAGCAGAATAATTTCCTAACCACAGATGAGACATACCGATGAAAAAGATATCAACCTATATCTCTAATGACTTTGCTAGTTTTGAAGGGATTATTCTTGATATGGTATAAACAAAGGATGCACAGTTTCCTCAAAATATTTATTTTGCTTTCAGGGTGAGCACATGGTCATTGCACCCGGCACTGGTCTGAACAAGCCTTAGTTGAAGTATCAGAATTGTCACCAGCAGACTTGGTCACATAGTCTTTAATCTCTAGTTTCCCTGCAGTGAAGTATATGTCAAGGAGGAGGGGGTTCAGAGCAGAGCCCTGTGGGATACCATTTATGACTTTTTTTCTGGTCTAGAAGAGGTTCTCCTCTTATTATATGAGTTCTGTCAGTGATCCTACTAGCAATCCAGTGAATAACATAAGGGGCTGACATTTAGTTGGATGAGTCAAAGATGGAAAAATCAGAAAAGGGGGAATTGTAGTGAAGAAGGAAACAGTCGGGGTAAGTCAGTTAAAGAAGAGATGGAAATGGACTATAAGAAGAGAAAGATATTTAGTGTTAAATGTTGGCAGAGATCCAAAAATACTAAATTGTGTAAAATACTAGAAGACTGAGTGTAAAAGTAGGTGAGGGGATTCCATCTTTAATATGCATGATCAAGGTTCCAGAAAAGAAAGGGTTAACGATTCACACCAAGAGTTATGGAAATAGTAAAATTTGAGATTTAGTGATAAGATAAGAAACTCTACAGTTTGAGAGAAGGAAATACATAAACAAGTACAAAATATTAAAATACAATCAAAACATTTAAAAAAACATTTCAATGATTCCTTAAAAACCAAAACGTTCATAATTTCCGGAGATTCTTAATATCTAAAATCTTAAAAGGCATCATACTGTAACCCTTTATTGTGTATTTATCTTTCTTATATAATCTAAACTATATTAATTTCAATGGACATAAATGTCATACAACCATTACATTAATAAGATCATGTTAATAAATTCATAATACAGATGAATAAATGGAAAATTAATGGAAAAAATGCATGTTTAAAGTTTATAAAATATATAACAGATAACATAAATATTGAACATAAATATGCATTTTATAAACATACAAAAATATATAATACAGACAATTTAAAATTCTTTGTTACAGAAAATATAGACTTTGAAGGAGGTCCATGGGAGACAAAGATTGAGTATCAAGAATTATATTGGCAGCTAACTTTGGATGCTAGCAACCCTCTGAGGTTGAAAAATATTTCAGTTGGACCTGTATTAAGATTGAGAGCAGCCAGACTTTAAAATTACAATAACTACAAAAAAAACTTCTGAAACAAAGCCACAGATCAATTCACCTCGAATCCAGCAAATAAATAATCCAAATGATGCAAAAAACAGTTGGAAACGCTCAAGTTATGAATTTATTTAAGCCAAAAACCAATGTAGCTTTTCGTCGGTGACTCTTCACCAACTTCTTCAGAAAATTTAAAGTATCGCGCCACTAGGGTGACGTGTTTAAATATTTTAAAAAATAATAACATGTGATCAACACGCTCTCCCTCATTCAAATATTGAAGTACAGATAGACTTTAAATTAAACTAATATAATATCATATTAAGCAACAACAATATTTGAGAAACATAAAATATAGCAACAACTAAAGAATACCAGTGAGTAACAGCTCTACTTTCATAAAATTTAATGAACAGTTCAACTCTTCAGGCGCTAGAGAAGTTGATCACATGTTATTATTTTTTAAAATATTTAAACACGTCACCCTAGTGGCGCGATACTTTAAATTTTCTGAAGAAGTTGGTGAAGAGTCACCGACGAAAAGCTACATTGGTTTTTGTTGTTGCTATAATATAATATCATATCTGTCAGCATTTTATCTACTATTTATCACATAAAATAACTGTTTAAATACAATAAAACCACAGCTGCAGTTGCCTATTATTACAACATAAAGGCAGCGTACAAGCAAAACTATTACTGATTAAAATACTTGGTTATTGGTTCCATTTAAAATTATCTAAATAGCAAACAGAAACAAACTTACTAATTCACAACTAAATTAAAAAAGTAAATTCAAATGTTTAACTCGAAAAAATATAATAAACATAAAGATAACATAAAATTAAAAAAATAAAAATAAATGAAAATCTACACGATAAAGATTCCCATAATATTCTACCTTTCCAAGCTTCTCAATTTTAATACATTGGAAATAGACAGTATACTGTTTAAACCTGGAAAATGGTAGGCTTAAAGTTCTAACTGCCACCATCAATGTTGAAGTTCCAACATCAATGATTCGGGGCCCCTCCTATTATCCAAAACCATCTGGTCGATGACCATGAAATTAAATTCATGGTCAGGATTCTCCTTAATGTGCTTCACCGATGCATTGTCCATTTTTTTCTTTTTTAATAGCATATAAATGTTCATATAGGTGCTCTTGTAACCTCCGGTCAGTTTTGCCTACATAGAATATGGGACACAAAGAGCATTTGGCCAGGTAAACCACATGTGCACTTGAGCAATTAAATCTCCCCTTTATATTATATTTGGTCTCTCTGACCATAAAATGAGTACCTACTTGAACAAATCGGCAGTATTTGCACATACTGCATTTGAACATACAAGTTCTAACCATGAAATTTTTGGGCTTCATTTCCAACATATTCTTTATATTTTGGCCTCTCCTGAAGGTCGCTTTGGGATAAGGGCCTAACTGGTTAAAACCTTGATTATTTGGAACAAGAAAACCCCAATTCTTCTTAATGATGGAAACTATTTCTCCCGCATCCACATTGTAAATAGTAATAAAACTGCAGGGGTAAACACTGTTAGAGTGGGTGTTTTGTAGAAGCAAAGTAGGCTCAGCGACAGTCTGCCTTAGAATAGGTAGATATATGCCAGTTTCCCTCTTGGTGCAAACCTCTTCACACATATCTGTGATCAAGCTATCAGGGTAACCCCTATTGCCAAAAAGATGTCAGATGAAATGACATTCCTCTTAAAAGTCACTTTCGCTCGACACCATTCTAGCTGCCCTGACCAACTGACCTTTGACTATCGATTTCTTTTGGTGGAATGGATGATTACTATCAAAGTGCAAATAAGAGTTGGAAAATGTGGTCTTTCGATGTATTTTAGCTAGATAACAACCCTGGTTTGTGTCCTTGAACAACTCCACATCTAAGTATGCAATCTTGTCCTTCGAAAAATTCGAAGTAAATTTCAGAAATTCAGTGGAGGTATTGAAACTTTCAACTAGAGATTCAGCCACTTCCTTGTTCCCCTTTAAGATAATAAAAATATCATCTAAAAATTGGGTGTATAATAAAGCTTTTTCTTGTATTATAATGTTGGGAAATACAAATTCCTTCTCCCAGAAAGCCATCACCAGGTTTGCCACACTGGCCCCACAGGGGGATCCCATAGTTACCCCTATCAGTTGGTGGAACCATCGTTTATTGAATGAAAAGAAATTACATGTTAGAATAATGTCCAAGAGATCCCTAACCATTAAAATTTCTTTGGTTGGTGCCTGTTTAATACTCATAACCACTTGGATCCATTCCACCGCCACATCATGAGGGATAGATGAGTATAAATCTATCACATCGATGGTTAGGAAGTTGCTATCTGTACTGAATGGAGTTTTGCCAACTCTAGCCAGAAATGACCATGAATCCTTCGAAATGTGGACTTCACTGGAAACACACTTCTTCAAGATTGTATCCACAACCTTAGCTGCAGCATATGTCATGCTACCTCTTGCATTGACCAATTGGCGCATAGGTGGGTCCTGGATATCTTTATGAATCTTTGGGTTACCAAAAAAAACTGGTATTTTTGGGTTAGGTGTAGAAATAAAATTAAAGACATCCAAATCAATAGACCCACTAATAAACATATCTTCGAAATAGGAACAAACCCGAGCTATATTTGTATTTAGCTCATTTCTAGATACCTCTCGGTATGTATAAGAGGCCAAAATTGTCAACATCCTGTTGGTATAATCGTCGTCATCCATAGCCACCAATCCACCCCCTTTGTTTGGCTGCATAACTCTAACTGTAGAGTTGCATAATGAATCCAGTAAAAACTTCTCCTCCATGGTGATGTTGTGATGGACAACCCATCTAGAATTTAATAAGAATCGAATGTCCAAATCACACAACTGTTCATAAATACTCAAGGAGGGATGTAAAGGGGGATTATAAGTACTAGGTATATAAAAGGGCTTATTTGGGGTAGGCTGATCCCCCAATAAAAGATGTAAGTTTAGCTTTCTCACAAAGAGCTTTAAATCTATCATAGTTTTAGCCACACATGCCCTCCGAAATGATATAAAGGATAAACCCTTGGCTAGAAAATCAACCAATAGTTGTGGGAATACATAGTTAGAATAATTAAAGATTTTAAAGTCTATCCCTGTATTAGATATTATCTCGTACGGGGGTTGGTCCACAGATGTGGAAACGTTCATAGTCCCATTTAATTCCTCCTGGTCCTGTATCTGTTCCTGTTCTTCCGGTTCGGTGACTGCTGTGGTGTCGAGGCTGGGTTCCGAAAATTTGTACTCTCGGATTCATGTGGGGGGTTGGATGTCTTAGCTTGTGGAGTTAAACGGTCACTCCTTCTAATCTGGTTTTCTTGATCTGAACCTCCAAGAGGTACTTCGGAGGCTTCATCTTGGTCTTGGTTATGTAAATTAGGACTAGAATCATGAGTTCCACTCGAGCCCACAGTGGCTCAAGTAGAAGTCCCTTTAAAATTGCCTTGGGATTTAGGGGGTTTGGGGTAAGCCACCCCATCCTTATAAGCTTTGATATCCCTTTGGAGTTTCTTAATTTTTGTGGCAGTAATTTTAGATATATGTTGATCAATACTCGTGTAGACCTGATCGCAATCTTATTTGTACCTCAAAAAGTTTGCATCCTGTTTAATTGCCTCATCCAATTCAATTATTTCTTCTGTCAAGATGTTAACTGCCTCCTGGTAGTGTTTACTAATTAATTTAAGAAGTTCTGATCCATGTCTATCAAAAAGTAAAAGGAGGTCCTTATGAAAAGTAGAACCTTCTTCAAGTCTTGTTGGGTACTGCCAGGAATGAAGGCTCTTAAGTACTATTTTGGAGCGCTGATATTCTCCAAAATAGGCCACCTCCAGTTGTAGTTTCCTAAGTTTAATAAGTTTTTGATCGAAGGCATTTAATTTATGAGGCAAATCAGAGCCTTCTAAAAAACTTGGATCAGAGTCGATACCATCATTTGAATTATAAAGTGGAAAGGGGCGTTTCAACCATTGATTTAAATTGTGCTGCGTTCTACCATGATCCGTCCCTGCTGAATTTGGAACATTAAAGGGTACTATATCCCTTTGATTATTCTGGCTCAATTTGACATGATTAACAGTCGCTCCTGCCCCTTCCCCATGAAATTTATGTTGTGTTGAACTGGTATTTACGTTGTCGACCAATCTACCAGCTTCCATTCCATTGAATGGACACTCCTGCGTCCCAACCGACTCGGCGTGTGGAGACCATGTTGAAAGAAAACAAGTTCCTGACATATTCTGCGAAGATCCAGCAATGTCATCAATTCGCTGAGATAATGTATCAACCTTCTGGGTTAATAGGTTAATTATAAGAGTTAAATCCCCTGCTTCCATGTTTGACGTAGATTCTGGTGTGGTGATCAACATTGCTTCTACACAAAAACCACTGAACGACTCCAATATTGACAACAAAACAAACTTCTGAAACGAAGCCGCAGATCAATTCATCTTGAATCCAGCAAATAAATAATCCAAATGAAGCAAAAAATGGTTGGAAACGCTCAAGTTATGAATTTATTTAAGCCAAAAACCAATGTAGCTTTTCGTCGGTGAATCTTCACCAACTTCTTCAGAAAATTTAAAGTATCGCACCACTAGGGTGACGTGTTTAAATATACAAAAATCACAATGCTTTCATCAAATGTATTTAACATTTATTTATCTATTATCCATTATATTATATATTTTATGAACTTTAATCATACGTAATTTTTATGAATTTTATATTTATCCTTCCATAATATTCATTCACTTATGTGTTTTAACAGTATATGTAGCTGTATTTGTATTTTAAAGAGACCTAAGTTACTTTCTTTATAAAGAAAGGTTTTAATTTAAATAGTACTAAGTGATCTATTTAAGAACTTAGAAAAGGATGGGTTAGTATAATTCTTTTCTTATGAAGTCTAAAGCTTTGTGCAAACAAAAATGTTGCTGCTTTTGTATTTGTTTATGCATTAAACTTTTAAACTTTTTACATTTTTGAGTGGTGTTAATTCATGAGTGATATTTTTGTTGCTCACTGATTGTCTGTTAAATGTACTATTCTAGAATGTGTTGTTTTTGATTTTGTACAGTTTTCTGATTAGCATGGTCAGCAGTATGGTAGTCTTTATACTCTGGTAACACCAAGGCTTTTCATCAGTCATTAGGGACATAACTAGTGGTGAGGCTTAGTTTGAAGGGGCTCAGTAGAGCCTGAACTAAACTATGCTTTTCATTAACAACAAGGCAGCCAAATATGTTATTGGACCAATGGAGCTGTGTTTTAGGGTTTTCACATGGCTGACAAGATCCAGAATAATTTTAGGACAGAGATTTCTGTGGAAGTAGTAGAAAGAACAGAGGCCTGAATAGGTGAAGTAAAGTTAATGCTGAATTTATCATTAAGCATATTACATTCTGTAATTGGCAACTGCTTTGTTGGGCCCTGTGGAGTTTATCCATATTGTGTAGTTTTCGTTTGGTTATCAGTTCAAGTCCTGCTATCTTGTCATGGTGTTTTATGTTTCTATAAATGTCAATAATTGGGTGCTATTTGAAACATAAACAGTCAAATCTATTGTAAGATCAGTATGCAAACTTACATCCAGAACTTCATGCACTTGCATCATGTCTGCTCCATACATTGCTCTAAATGTAAATAGTTAAGTGATATCTAAAATATAAACAGCCAGATGCTGTCCTAGTGTCAGATTTTACAGTATCATTTATTATTTACAACATTGTAGAGCTGAATCTGGCATGACCTACAATGAAAATAAGCCAGACTCCATTTGAATATTCTGGTATTTGAACCATAAATGCAATCAAATTAATCACGAATGCACCACCTTGTACTTGCATAAGAGGTCATTGGCCTAGTGGGACTAACCTGGGCAAGAATTTCTAAATAAATACATAAATAATTTAGCAAATAACCCAATACTGGGTGTGTGTATATCACAGGATTTACCCACACTTGGAGTGGTTTGATCACATGGGTGAAGCCCTAGTTATCAAACAAAGCCATCCTTGGACAAATCCTGTGAGACCCACACCCACGCTGGTTATTGTTATTACACAATCACATTGTTTAAGAAAGAAATTGATTACCTTTCTTAAATAATGCAATTGTATAGTGGAACTTTAGTACTCTTCTGCCTTCGGCCACGAAATGTGATATACTGTGCATGTGGAGTTCCATAGAGTAGGCAGAATGGAGAAGATAGTGTCTCCATACAGCTGTGTTACTGAATAAATAATTAAACTGAAACTCTATTTTCTGCAATTACTGATGAAGGAAATCAGTATATGATATATATATATATATATATATATATATATAAACAGGGCAGAAATAATGACAAAAATCAGGGACATTTTGAAAATATGTAGGCAGTTGACAGATATGGATATGTTACTGCAAGAAGGCATACTCGTCAACTCTTTAGTATTTTGTATGCCATTTGTGTTTTTCCTCATATTTTGTTATATTTTGTGCTGTACCTCATAAAATACGTTATAAAAACCTATGGAGAATATATCAATACAAAGTCCATCCGTTCAACAGTATTGAAAATCCAGACTTTTTGTGCTGGTATATGCTTGATTTACAATGGGCACTCTGACTAGATGTCCAAACAGCATGCAAGTTTTTGAATAAGAATTAGCACTTATTGTTTAAATAAAAATAAAGTATTTATGCAAATGCAAATGTTGTCAGTGGTTTGCTAAAATATACATTTTTTTTCCTTCATGAATGCTTCATTCTTTACATCATTTACAATCAGGTTAAATCTGTTTTTAGTATTGCTAGTCATATCAGAAATTAATATTTTAAATAGCACAAGATTGGCATCAAGCTCTTCCGCTTCCCAGTAGTCACCCTCCCTCTCTGTAGATAGGTTACCCTTCCTTACCACTTTCTGAATCATCCCTTCAAAGCATCTCTCCACAGACATTATCTTGTCCACTCGCAAATTTAAAAGTGTACTAAAAAGACCTTCTTTGTGGGGCTTCACCACATTTTCTTCTGAATTCCAAATATTCCACTTTTACCTGGATGCATTATGCAACTCAGCCAATATCCAATCCGAAAGTTATAACAGGGTAATTTGACAATTTTTTTTTTTTTTTGCTACAGAATAATGCTCGTTTTAGTCTTGATGATACTTCAGCTTATGATTAGCATCAGCTTTTCCCACAAAACTGCCTCCATCAGTTTCCCAGCTGGAGATGTCAGGCTTACTGGTTTGTAGTTCCCAAGAGTTGTCCCACTTCTTTCTTTATACCTGGTATATTACCGAAGCCTTCCTCCATTTTTATGCTAATTTCACATTATTCAGTGATCTGTTGAACATCTCCAGTAGGAGATTCTGCTAGCACCCATTTGAGAAGTTTAAAGGCGTAGCTAGAGTGGCATCCATTCTGTTAGCTTTTTTCTATATATTTCCCTCTATTTTGTTGATCATGAAGACCTTTTCTGATTCATCTTCAGCCCATTTATTCTCAATGAGGTACAGTCCATGCAATGAGAGCCAAATGAAAGGAGCTGTCATCCAAACATTTAGGAGCTTGTGTCACTGCCTATCCTGAGGCATCCTTCCTGCTGCCAGAAGGCCATATCTTTATCCCTACATTCTCAATTCACTCCTCCATACTGGAGTCATCCATGTTTCAGCATTAATCCTAATTGTCCCCAGGCTGGCCTGTAAAACACTGTCACCTCATATCAGTCTATCTCACGTGGGGTATAGACACTGGGGTGCATTTTCTTCTATGTCACTCTGGCTGAAATGAGCACCCACATCATTGTGGGCACTTTCTATGCCATCCCTGTATGGAAGCATATTCCTATAGGTATAGCCCAAGGGCTATGACCATGGGTTTGGGAGTGGAAAGCCCATAATCGCTTTTCTTGTTATGTAAGTCTCTGCTTGTATTTATTTATTTATTTATTTGACATTTGTTGACCGGGAATGTCTAACTGAGCCGAAGCCCTTTTTCAGTAGAGTCAGAGGAGAAAAGTTCCAGTATTTTACAGATTACATTTAGTCATTATACAAATATTGTACAAGCAAAAAGTGGCAAAGCAGCTTGATGACAACATCAGCATTTTTTTAAGTAGCAGTAAAGTTAAGAATCTTGGTAGAAGCTGCAACATTTGAGTAAGGTATAACTTTTACAATTTGTTGATAGAGGATTACAGTAAAGTATTGGAGTGAAGAAAGGAAAACATTCATCTGCAGAGTGTAAACATGGTGGGTTTGAGCAGTGGTAGATCCATTGCCCTTTGAGATGTTCTTTTAAAGTTAATTTGAATTGTTTAGAATGTTTGAGTGTTCGAATTTCAAGAGGAAGTTTGTTCCATTCAATAGAGGGATGGTAGCTATATAAGTTGCACCCTGCTTTAGACTTAGGCTTATAGATGTTTAATAGGTCTTGGAAAGAGCTGTGGAGGTTTCTTGAAGGAGCATAGTGGGAGATTACAGAGTGTAAGGCTGGACAGAAAGATGGCTGGTATAGAATAGAGTGAATGGTTTGAAGCTGAGTGAAAAGAAGGAGGTTAGGCAGTTCAAGCCAGTTTATATATTTAAGAGAGAGACAGTGGTGAGATATTTAAGATTGTTGAGTTGCAAATCTAGCTACTTTCTGGTATGTAGTCTCAAGTCTAGTAAGGAGAGAGGAGTTAAGGTTTATAAGGATTTGTGAGCAATATGTTAAGCAGGGGAGAAGGTAAGCATGTGTGAAAGCACTTCTTGCTTCCTGAGTGAGAAATATTTTATTTCTATATAATAGACCTAATTGCTCTTATAAACTTCGAAAATTGTTAGAATGACAAGACTTTAAGTAGCATGCATCTTCTGAAGGATATGCAGTCTGAAAATGAAAAAAAAAATGAAATGTCTCCCATTATTTGCTAACTTAAGTCCTCACTGATTTGCCAAAAAATGGACATTTGGTGAAATTCTGGACATATTTGGGAGCTGCATGGCTTGGCTTAAAAAGGCCCTTGTCATTAGCCTAGTAAACACATAAGAACCTATGGTTTGGCCACAGGAAGACCCTCCACCACCACCACTATAATGAGTGAGCTGCAAACCAAACTTTTCTCATCCTCTCCTATTTAACTTTTCTCATACCTGAACCATATATTGAAATCAGGTTGTTTGTGTCACAATCAGGCTTCATTCCATTGTGCCACAGAGGTAAGCAGTTTGTGTGTCATCTTAAATACAGTGACATATGAAGTAGTTTATTTTCTTAATAGAGTTGTTAAAGTGTTCTTTTTTTACTTTGTTTATGAGTGGACATCTGGATTTTACTTCTTATCAGTGCTTTGACAGCAAAAGGGTAAGTACAAATAATCAGCAAAGAAATATAAAAGTCAAGGCCCACAAGCTACTACAGAGCAATAATAATCTCTTAAACCGTAAAGAAATTTCCTATTTAAACTATCGCTCTTTCTATTATTGTCTTACTCAAAACAACAAACTGATAAAGCTATGCTATGCCTTATAGAGGCAATCCTGCATCATTTGGAATTCCTTTACAAAGTTTACCTCAATCCCTATCATGCTCCATGTCTGACTTCCACTCCTCCAGTATTGCAGTATATTCACAACTATTTTACCCTATATGTTAAATCTCCTTTCTTGCCTTTCCTTCCCTTGCTAAGTCATCAACAAGTAGCTTTGTTTTATTCACTCATTACTAGTTTTGTACAGCTACATCCCACATTTCTACCTAAAAATGGTGAATAAACCGATACACGTTTTTTGTAAGAGTGAAAAAATGAAATGTTTACATATTCACTTATGTTACCATCTTATTTACACTGTATTGTGATTTTATTATAATTATCTAGCAAACCATTTGGTAACTGTAATTTCACCCCAGGCCTCCGCTGCAAAACATAAATAAATTACCCTTGTTTGCTTATTATTGGAAATATATTTGTATGCAAATCAATAGGAATTATTGCCTGTTTGCAAACAGCCTTTTCTGGCTATTTAAAATGCATCCAGGCTTAGTAGTGATTGAGTAAGTATAAAACCTTATGTTTCCCTATACATTGCAGTATTTGATTTGCTATGTAGTGTTATCTAATGTAGAATCCTGAGGGGTTTGTCTTATTAGCATATGCTGAACCCTAACTATAACTACAAAATTGCATATGGCATGAGATATTGTAGAAGGTATTCTGCCTGACTGCATCACAGAAATAATCTGCATACTATGGATGTGGCTCAGGATATTTGGATGAACAAACTTTAAGGAGGATTTCTTAACAGATGTCCGGTGCTCATTCTGACAAAATTACATTTTTTTTACTATGCTTTACTCTTACTGAGCTTGAAAACTTGAAAATGCAAACACAATTAGAAAATCACTTTATATAATTATCTACTATTATTAAATATATTTTCCAAACCCTTCAGTTAAACAATTTGTTTCAAAAGTTATCACAGGCCTTAATCTTGCTCTCACATGATTTTTGTTTCAGAGTTACTGGCTTAGTACACAATATTATGTCAATCATATAATTCCTTATCTGGGAGTCTGCAAACTTGGGATGGTTATCAAATCTCACTGATTCTCAAATTCTCCATCAAGGGCTACAATAAACAAATACTTGATGTGTCAATCATGGGCTTATCCTCAACATCAAGAAATGTAGCTCAGGAGGTGGATCCTAGATGGCTAACTGTAAGCAGTGAATTTTGAGAGCTCCATAAACTAGTATAATAATATTACAGGAAAATGTTATTGTTTTTAAGTTTAAAACATCAGAAAGCTATAGATAAACTACTAAACTACATAAATATCAATGTTGATGGAAATATACAAAATTTTTCCTGTCAAGTAACCTGGAGATATATTGAGTCACCGAATATGAAACTGAATATGAACAACTCAAGGAATTATCATCCAGATGCTGCTTTCAAAAAAGAACTGCAATTGATTACATCTACCTTACAGGAACTATCTTTGAAGATGGATGGCTTTAAAAATGACTTAGAAAACCTCAAATTAAATTCTCAAAAACAGACTGATACTCTTAAGGAACTATTACAGCAACACCATACAAAAATAACAAATACAGAGACTTCTCTAAATGACATTGAAGGGAGACTCAAAGAGGAAGAATTTCAAAAGGAATTTCTGCTTAAACAGAATACATGGCTGCTTAACAAAATAGATGATTTAGAAAACAGGAAAAGGAGAAACAACATAAGGATCTTTGGTCTGCCCAAAAACACTGAAGGAGAAGACGTTATTTCATTCTTAACAGCCTGGATTCCTGAATTTTTAGACTTGAAAGAGGGACTTACATTTGGGATTGAAAGGGCGCATAGAGCACTGATGAAACCTGCTTCTAACTCAACAAATACTCCACCTAGATCCATAGTTATAAAATTTCTTTCATTTCTGGACAAGGAAATAATATTAAAATCTGCTTGGAGAAAATCACCCTTAAAATAAATCAAAGACTGATAAGGTTTGAAAATGATTATTCTTCCAGAATACTAGAACAAAGGAAAAAAGCATGACCAATAATAAAACTGTTGAAACAAAACAACATTAAAGCACAGCTGGCCTTTCCAGCCAAGATAAAAATATTTTCTGCCAATGAGATGAGAACCTTTAATGACTTGGAAGAAGCTACCATATTCATCAAAAACAACAACATTGTGTCTATCCCAGAAGAAATGGAATGGATGGCCCCTACTCTTAAAAGAATAAAAGAAACAAATCCTTGGGCTGATGCTAGAAAGAAGAAACAAAAATTTGATTCCAAGATAGCTGTCCCAAAAAATATGTCATCCTTACAACTACATCTCTCAAAATATCAACTAATATGGTACATCACTTGTCATCTGTTTTTATTTAAAAAAAGAGGGTTTCTTAAACAATTGAGAAACAGTAATGATTTATTCAGAATGTTCAAAGAGTCCAGTAATTCTTCACAAAGGTAGGTCAAGATGGGTTAATATTTACATTATATATAAGCCAAACAAAGCAACATATAATATAAACATAGACGTTTCTATTCCCCTACTTGAACTCAATGAATATATATCTTTTTCATCTTTCATTGTTTTTACTTATAATAATTTAAGTAATTAATTCAACAAGGTACCATTCATCAGAGTTCTGACTCAAATGTAACAAGTCAACATAATATATAATAGCAGCAACAGTAGAGTGTTTTGAAAAAAAATGCTGTCATGGAGACTAATGCCTTCTTCAGTTAAAGTATGATTTAGAAATGTCATGTATATCCTGGTTGAATAATAGCAGCAAGCTCATAGTACAAATGTCATCATTATTCTATCTAAATATAGTTAATATCAATTATGGAAGGTATCACACCTACGAGTGCTGTTTGATCAATCCTGATATGGTGTGCGTGGATGCATCTGTGTCTGGCAGCTAGTACAAATGTCATTATTATTCTGTCTAAACATAATTAATATCAATTATGGCAGGTATCATAGCTTTGAGTGCTGTTTGATTAAGCCTGCCATGGTGTATGTGGATGCAGCTGTGTCTGACAGCTGTTATATGTTGCCGTTTTTGTCTTTGGGAAGCTGTGGGTTGCAGCTTGTGATTGAGGTTTACTGATGCTTGTGTATTAGGAAGAGACATTTAGTGTTTTAGCCTGGATCCAGGGGAAAGGGGTGGAGAGAACTGTGATTTGGGATATTTTGGCAGAAAATGGTTTGTTTGTACGTCTGCTGAGTGGAACTTGGGAGGGCTGGAGGAGTGTGTTGTCTCTTGTGGTGGCTTGTTGGAAGATATATATATTTTTTTTAATCTGTTTGCTCTCTACATTTCCTGGCTGCTGCCTTGCTGAAAGGGAGAGACTTTAGGCTTGAAGTTGCAGGGAAGTGAAGCTTTGCTTCAGGTGCATCACGAGCCTCTGGTATGCAGTACACAGACACATTAACAGAAATAAATGCTCCCAGGTTGCTATGGTAACAGAGACAGAGTGACGATAATGCTTAATGGCTCTATGGAGCCTCCGAGGTGATTCTCGGCAATGACATTTTTGGTTTAAAAAAAAAATATATATATATATATATATATATAAAATGGCTGTTTTAAACCACATGTACCCATATTGATGGTCTCCCAACACTTTGCTTAGCTCATTAAGTTGATTCTTAATAAAAAAAAAAAACACACAAGAGTCATGTAACATATGATTTTAGTAAATCTAGACATAAAATACATAATCGTCATATAAGATGAAACAGTCTGCTGAATTTAGATTTTAAAGATAGGATTTAATAATGTGGGCTTGTGTATAATAACACTACTGTCTTAACTTGTCATAAATGACATACACTATGTTGAACATCAAGGGGAAGCATGATGATTTTCTTATATAAGTAAATATGCATAACAAGCCATGTAATTGCTTTAACTTGAATTGTAGTTTTTATAACCCATCTTGACCATATATAATACTTAAGCAGTTGACAAGGCAACTAATGTTTTATACATGACATAAAACTGACAACGTTGTTCAAGAGAAACAATAGAAGCCTGAACTTGAAATGTCACAGAATGTAACAATCATATTCTGAACAAATAGTATTAAATTAACAATAGACAGTTTAATCACATGGGCTTGAGTATTATAACACTACTGTTTTAACGTGTCACAAATGACATACCCTATATTAAACATCAGCAGGAAGCATGATGATTTTCTCATATAGGTAAATGTGCATAACAAGTCATATAATTGCTTTAACTAACACATATTGACCATACATAATACTTAAGCTGTTACCAAGGTAACTAATGTCTAATACATGACATCAAACTGACAAAGTTGGTCAAGGGAAACAATAGAAGTCTGAACTAGGAATGTCATAGAATGTAACAATCACATTCTGAACAAATAGCATTAGATTGACAATAATCACTCAGTTTAACCTTTGCTGATTATACAAAATAGAATGTTGCCATTTAAATCTAAAAATGTACTTCCAGTATATGCCATAAAATGGCAATTTATGAATATGGAAAGGGAACTTGTAATCATAAGTCACAATAAGTGAATTTGTTGTTTTTAACCTATCATTTCACTCATTTTATAATAAGAAATGACATATATGAAAATCCTTATGTGTAGAAAATGGGGGGAAGAGGGATGCACTGATAATTAAAATGCACTAACTTTCATCAGTGTTTACATACAACAAACTTGATGCTTTAAGTAAGTTAGCAACAAAGTGATTACTTAAATGCTGGTAAACAATGAAATATAACTTCTGATATATCCAGTAAAATACATTGTATTATAAACATTAGGTATAAATATTATTACCATCTATTTATATTAAGTAATAAGTTTTGAAAGACTTAATCAGTAAGGATGAATATATTAAATAACTGTGTGTTATAATCTTTTACTGAGGTTTTATATATGATACATCCTACTTTACTATGCTTGAATTGCTTGTCATCTATCTTTCATGTAAATATTAATTGCTTATACAATAAGTAGACATTTGTATTGAATTAGAATTCTGTCTAATCTACAATAGTACTATATCTGTTCAAAATAATATAAATATTGCTTATTCCTATTACACATATTCTCCATATGATAATTCAATTTATGGAGCTCAGATGTTCTGGATTGTCAAGGTATGAGTGATAATCTGAAGGACTTAGGTTTATCTATCAAATTAGGAATGATTTTCATTCCATGGCTAGTGCAGATCTTAGTTTTGTTAACATTTATTAATTTAAATTTATTACACAAAAAAACATTTTTGGTATGCCTGACCAAAACATTACTTTAATGGTAAACACTCAAAGTATAAAACTGATAATTTCCTTTAAAAGCTCAAACATATAATTTATAGTTATCAGAGGAAAATGTTTAATAGTCACAATAAAGCAAAAAAATACATAGTCTAAATAACCTAAGATGGATCTAACTTTATTATCTTTAAATACCAATGGCTTAAACAATCCTAGCAAGAGATCAAATCTACTGAAATATTTAAAAGTGAACAAAGCACAAATTGTCTTTCTTCAAGAAACTCATTTCAAAACAAATGATAATTACAAATAGAATCCTAAGGAATATATGATATTGGTGCAATCCACTTATAAGACAAAGAGAAAAGGGGTAACAATGTTATGGAAAACAAATGTGATTAACCCAGAAATCATTTATAAGTATGAAGATAAAGAAGGCCTTATGGCATTAGTAATAGTTAAATATAATAACAGAATGTGGACCCTAGCCAATCTATACTGGTTCCCAGGCATTGGATCAGGAACTGTTAAAAAACACTTGGATTTCATTTCCAATAATTATAAAGGCAACCTAATATTAGGAGGAGATTTTAACTGCACATCTGATAATTCTGAAACTATAAATAAAAGACTGCTGTGTACCTCTGCTGTATCAAAAGCATTAAACAAGTGGGTAGAATAATTTCATCTTGTAGATACTTTCAAAATTAAAGAAGAAAAATCTTTGTTGTTTTCCCATCAAGATCACAGATTTGGTACCCAAATCAGGATAGATAAAATATTTGCTGCCCATGACTTACACTCTAAAATCATTAATTTCTCAATCACTCCCTGCCCCTTTTCAGACCACAATTCATTGATACTAAAACTTCAAAATGGGTACAAACCATTAATCTTTTACTCCAGAATTCCAACATATATAACTAAAATTAAAGAGTTCAAACCCTGGTTATTATCTGAATTACAGTTTTTCTTAGATATCAATTGCACCACAGAGATAAATAAAATAACACAGGACTCGTTAAAAGCTTACATATATGGTAAAACCCTAACTTGGTATAAAGAAAAATCAGAGAATGGGATTCTGAATTATTAGATCTACAATCCAAACTTTTGTCAGTAAAAGCTGAAAAAAATCATTTGGAGGTGAAAAAGAAAGTAGAAGTATTAAACAACAAATACAACGAAATTCTAACACATGAAACTAGTTTTGCTTTAGAAAAACTAAACATTAATACCTTGGCCACTTCTCCCAAATATCTACATAATTTATCCACAAGAATCAAAATACAATCAAAAGCTAATAACATTAAAATTATCTTCCATGAAAAGAAAGGGAAAAATGTCTCGGATATAGGTGACATTCTTGATGCCTACAGAAATCACTATATGGAACATTTCCAAAAAGAAAATATATATATCGATCAATTAAATCTAGATGAAAAATGTTCTAATATAAAAAAAACAGAAAAATTAAAACTAGATCTGCAAGCACCCATATCCTACAAAGAAATTACAAATTCAATAAAAGAGGGTAAAAATAATAAAGCTCCAGGTATTGATGGCATAGTTATGGAAATATATAAACTTTTTCCTTTAAAGATACTATCTCTCTTCCATAAAACTCTATCAGAAATTTAATAACAAGCTTTAATACCACCCTCTTGGAGATATTCCTTAATCACACCAATCCTAAAGGAAAACAAATCCCCAAACCTCTGTACCTCATATAGACCTATATCATTATTTAATAATGGTTATAAGATATTTATGACAATATTAACTAACAGAATGAAAATACCACTATCCAAAACAATAAATAATAAACTGGATTTATATATCATAGGCACACACACATGACAATATTAAAAGGATAATTTCTCTTATAGATTACATTAATAAAGAAAATAAAGAAACAGTCATAATTGGCTTAGATATAGAGAAAGCCTTTGAGTCCCTAAATTGAGACTATTTATTCAAAATCCTGGTGTTATTTGAATTTCCTCCTTCCTTTGTTCATCTACTAAAGAATATATATATATATATATATATATATATATATATATATATATACACACAAATAATTTAGTGTATGTTAAGCTAGGTCCTTTCACCTCTGAATCTATATAACAAAGGGTACTAAACAAGGGTGCCCCATGCCACCGATTCTATTTGCTTTGGCTATTGAAATATTGGCAGATTCAATATGTAACAATACAAAAATCAAACGAGTAGATGTTTATGAACAATACAATTCTAAAGTAATGCTCTTTGCTGATGACATATTATTAACATTATTCAATACAAAAGAGACATTAGAAGAATTAGATATTTTTATTGACACATTTTACAGAACTTCAGGACTCTATTTCAATAAATCAAAATCAAATTTTTTTATTTTTAAATATAAAAAAGAATTGCAGGCAAAGGGGAATCACATTGTACGGAAACAAGAATATACATTAAAATATCTAGGTATTGATTTATGCAAGAATAATAATGAATTAGTCTCAAAAACTACAATAATATCATCAATGCAATTAAAATTTTGTGAAAAAATGGAACAAAATAATATTAACATTTGAAGATAGACTACAGTTAATAAAAATGGTTTTACTACCCAATATTCTATATATAGCTTTGGCAATACAACTGTTACCAGAAAGGAATATACTCAAAGAAATAAACTCATGCCTAATAAAACATTTTATGGTTTCCCAAAAGAAACAGTATAACTTTAATACATCATATCAGACCATGGAAACAAGGAGGATTAAACATTCCTGATATAGAAACATATATAAAAGCATCAAAGTCCAAATTATTCTGCAAATTGGAAAGAATTACTAACTGTAATATCGATAAATGAATTTGACTTACAAAAAAAATTTCAAATAACAGATAAAAACAATTTGCCATGCACATTATGTATTAGTATGCAATATAACATAACTAAGCCCAGTAAAACTCATATGATTAATTATTACATTGACTCATTTAGGAAATGTATTAATGCAAATATAGATTTAAAAATCTGGTTTGATCTTTTAACACCATTCATAGTTACAAAGAGCTATCCACATAAAATAGCAGCTGCATTAGAAAAATAAAATTATGTGGCTTTACATTAAGCAATTAAGAAAAGAGTCACACATTCTTAGTGAACCTAATCAATTTTGTTTTTCCAGACAACATAAATTAATACTAATTTATTTGATCAGTCTATTCCTCACTACACAGAAATTCACTGTTGGTTGACAAACCAAAGTCCAAGTCTTTCCAGTTGCCTCCAGACATCTCTGTTATTCAGGTTCTAGTTTCCATGGCTCTGTTAGTCTATCAGTCTCTACGGTTTTGCCAATCAGTTTTTCTGTCTGCCTGCCCCCCTCTCTCTCTCACTGTCTCAATAGACAAATATTGGATGGGAAATCGCAAATTCACCCCTGGGATCTCTTCTGTGTCCCTGCTAGACAGAGGCACAGTAAACTAATCTTAAAGGGTACCTTCTGTGACCTACTTTACAGAGGCACAGTAGGCTAATCTAATAGGGAGGCGGAAGCCAAATGCACTCCGGATAGGCCTATAAATGACCTAGGGCAGATAGCCTAGCATCTACCTATGAACCTATGACCCTATAATAATTAATTCCTGAGAACAGAAAGGATTTTTTTGTTGGTTTCAATGTATCAAAGAACTAAAAGTTCTGGATATGCAAACAATAGAAACAACATATAAAATTCCACAACAAGATTGGCTAACTATGCATAGCATTCTGATGTATTTGCAAGATTTATGCAGAATAATTAGTAATTCTTCATTTAAAGAAATACCTAAACTTATACCTATATGAAATCATAAATAATGATTATGACATGGGAAATAGTATTTCAAAATATTGCAAGATATTGATAAATTATAAAACAACATCCAAATCCTTATATTGGAATTATATAACAAAAGGACACTCATTACAGCTAACTGAAGAAATTAAATCAAATATTTTATTATCAGTAAAACATACATCCTTTTCACAATACTGGAAAGTTTTTAATTGGAAATGCTTGCACAGAGCATTCTTAACTGCAGATAGAATTACTAAAATTAATTCTTCCGCAAAGGGAATATTTTGGAGGTGTGAGCAAATACACAATGCAGATTGGAATCACATTTTTTTCGACTGTGTTAAAATTAAGCCATTTTGGAATGGTATTAAAAACTTTTTGCAAGCTTTATTTAATGAATCGTTTAACTTATCTAAAGCTCCAGTATTATTAAATGTGTACAAAGATCCTCATTTGAATAAGTCAAATATGTACAAA